>NW_026889195.1:0-12309 GCF_032173495.1 Musca vetustissima
TCTACGCCTATTTTTGGTCCTTGAAAAAATATTCTTTAATAAATCTACGCCTATTTTTGGGTACGCCTATTTTTGGTTGAAAAAATATTCTTTAATAAATCTACGCCTATTTTTGGTCCTTGAAAAAATATTCTTTAATAAATCTACGCCTATTTTTGGTCCTTGAAAAAATATTCTTTAATAAATCTACGCCTATTTTTGGTCCTTGAAAAAATATTCTTTAATAAATCTACGCCTATTTTTGGTCCTTGAAAAAATATTCTTTAATAAATCTACGCCTATTTTTGGTCCTTGAAAAAATAAATAAATTCTATTTTTGGTTTGAAAAAATATTCTTTAATAAATCTACGCCTATTTTTGGTCCTTGAAAAAATAAAAAATATTTTTGGTCCTTGAAAAAATATTCTTTAATAAATCTACGCCTATTTTTGGTCCTTGAAAAAATATTCTTTAATAAATCTACGCCTATTTTTGGTCCTTGAAAAAATATTCTTTAATAAATCTACGCCTATTTTTGGTCCTTGAAAAAATATTCTTTAATAAATCTACGCCTATTTTTGGTCCTTGAAAAAATATTCTTTAATAAATCTACGCCTATTTTTGGTCCTTGAAAAAATATTCTTTAATAAATCTACGCCTATTTTTGGTCCTTGAAAAAATATTCTTTAATAAATCTACGCCTGAAAAGTCCTGGAGGGTCTTTGAGAAATATTCTTTAATAAATCTACGCCTGAAAAGTCCTGGAGGGTCTTTGAGAAATATTCTTTAATAAATCTACGCCTATTTTTGGTCCTTGAAAAAACATTCTTTAATAAATCTACGCCTATTTTTGGTCCTTGAAAAAATATTCTTTAATAAATCCACGCCTATTTTTGGTCCTTGAAAAAATATTCTTTAATAAATCCACGCCTATTTTTGGTCCTTGAAAAAATATTCTTTGATAAATCCACGCCTATTTTTGGTCCTTGAAAAAATATTCTTTAATAAATCCACGCCTATTTTTGGTCCTTGAAAAAATATTCTTTAATAAATCCACGCCTATTTTTGGTCCTTGAAAAAATATTCTTTAATAAATCCACGCCTATTTTTGGTCCTTGAAAAAAATATTCTTTAATAAATCCACGCCTATTTTTGGTCCTTGAAAAAAATATTTTTTAAAAAATCCACGCCTATTTTGGTCCTTGAAAAAAATATTTTTTAATAAATCCACGCCTATTTTTGGTTCTTGAAAAAATATTCTTTAATAAATCCACGCCTCAGTTGGCCCTTGAAAAATATTCTTTAACAAAAACAACCCATGTTTTTGGTCCTTGAAATAATATTATTTAATAAATCCACTCCTATTTTTGGTCCTTGAAAAAATATTTTTTAATAAATCCACGCTTATTTTTGGTCCTTGAACAAATATTCTTTAAAAAACAATTTTATTTCTTTTTTCCAGACAAACATTCCGCAACATTTATGACCTCTTAAAACCCGAAGGTGGTGACTGCCTTTTGGTTACCCTCGCATATCATCCCACATTTGATGCTTATAAACGCATGAGTCAAACCGAGAAATGGTCGGAATATATGTACGATGTTGAATCGTTTATGCCACAACAACAATATTCTCCCGATCCGAAAGGTGATTTCATGGGATTTCTACAAAATGCCGGATTCAGTGATTATCAGGTGGAAGTGCGCAATAAAGTTTTCCCTCATCAAAGTTTAAATGTTTTCAGAAGTAAGTTTTTTTATGAAATTTTTAAAAAATTATTTTTATTAATTTGTATGTTTTACCCCTTTGCAGATAACATGGTGGCCGTCAATCCTTTTATCGACCGCCTGCCCAAAGAAAAACAAAGTGAATTTGTTAACGACTTTTTGTCGTGTATTTGTGATATTTTGGGCTTGAATATCACTCGTGTCGATTTCAATGCCACATTTCCCGTTCCGTATAAATTGGCGGTGATGTATGCCAAGAAATCGGGAAATATTTGTTAAGTTTTGTTTATTTTAAGAATAAATGTCCCTATGGGATTTACTATTTATTATATAAAAAGCACGGAGTTTTATTGTTGTTAACGAAAAGTCTTAGGAAATTCACGTCTTGAAGATGTTACCTCTTCCTCTCCATGAAGATGCTTAACAATTAGAATGGCGGTTTCTGATACTGCATCGACAATGTGTTGTTGTGTTGGTGAACAAAAATTGATGTTCGTCTCGTCATGCAAATGGTCCAGTATATCGCGTTATAATTCGACGAAAAGGTACACTTATCTTCCGCCAAGAGTCTGCAGGCTAGATACTTGTCAACATTGTAGACAAATTGTAAATGCAAGCGAAAGCTACTTTGAGGTAATTAGGAGTCAGAACATCTCCCCTGTCCATGTCATAAATAGTGTAGTTCTTAATTGCGAGACGGATATTTATATTTCGCATGGAATACTCCTGACCTACACTATACCCCTTTAATCATTACCTTAGACCGGAGGCAATAATTTATGGTTGGTATTGAAATAGTCTCACCAGAGAAAATCAGTATATCGCGGATTGGACCAAAAGAATTAGTAGTTAAAATTCCTCTTACCTTACTATGTAAATTCTTTTTCACATAAAAAATCAATATGATGTGTCGGCAAGCCTTTTCCCAATAAAAGGTACAACGGCTAAAACCAAAAACATACAGGAACTTTATATGGGGGTATAGTAAAACAGGAACCTATATCTAAAATGTTCTGTAACATATATACAGAACATTCAGGAACCCGAAATGCTAAATTATGGCCACTTTGGTTGGAAAATAGGGTTAAAATAATCATAATATCGAAAATAGGGCTGAACCTTCATACCAATTGATCCTCTTCCCATAATACATCACATTGGGGTTGAAAATATGGCTAAAACCCTAAAAATATTTAAATGTCAAAACATGGATATATCTCAAAAATTGTCTTCACAAATGTTTCTCACACTTCAAGATCCCGGAATGCTACATTAAAATCACTACGATGGGAAATAGCAGCAAAAACATTCCTTTTGTATGTCAGCCCCCGAAAACAAGAAATGCCGAAATATAAGCAATTCGATTGAAATTGGAGCCGATACCGATAAAACCCACTTTTATAAGCCATAACAAAAATGGTTATCGAATGCCAAATTTTAGCAGCCACTATAATGGTTGTCAGGGTATTATAGCTTTGTGTGGCCCTAAGAGTTTGCAATGCCGCGAAATATTGTTTCTAGACCAAACATATCTCAACTAGCTGAGTCGAGCTAAACATGCGTGACCGTCCGTATGTTCATTATACCCTTCACCACACTGTGGTACAGGGTATTATGTCTTTGTGCATATGTTTGTAACTGGCAAAAATAATCGAGATAGGCCCATGGTTCCTTTTGAGAATATGCATAGAATCACTTTCTGAGTCGATTTATGCATGTCCGTCCGTCCGTCTGTCCATGCTAAATTGTAAACAAAGTACAGGTCGCATTTATGATCCGAATTGGATGAAATTTGGCACAGCTCATTTGTTTGGCCCAAGGACGAACCCTATTGAAATTGGGAAAAATCGGTCCAGATTTAGATATAGCTCCCATATATATTTTCGTCCGATTTAAGGTAAATGAGGTATAAAAGTCCCTACATAGCTTTCGATTTGCACGAAATTTGGTACAGCGTACTAAGGTAGGTCTAGAATGATGTGTGCCAAGTTTCGTGAAAATCGGTTCAGATTTAGATATAGCTCCCATATATAGTTTCGTCCGATTTTAGGTAAATAGTCCCATAAAGTCCCTGGAAATCTTTTGATTTGCACGAATTTCGGCATATCGAGCTGAATTAAGTCTAGAATGATGTGTGCAGAGTTTCCGAAAATCGGCTCAGATTTAGATATAGCCCCCATATATAGTCTCGTCCGATTTTAGGTAAATAGTCCACTAAAGTCCCTGGAAATCTTTTGATTTGTACGAAATTTGGCATAGCGTACTGAATTAAGTCTAGAATGATGTGTGCAAAGTTTCGTAAAAATCGGCTCAGATTTAGATATAGCTCCCATATATAGTCTCGTCTGATTTTAGGTAAATAGTCCACTAAAGTCCCTGGAAATCTTTTGATTTGCACGAAATTTGGCATAGCGTACTGAATTAAGTCTAGAATGATGTTGCTAAGCTTCGTGAAAAGGTCCATAGCTAGACTTATTGACACAAAGTACTGAAGTAATATACATAAGTCTCTGGTAAGTTTCCTGACATCGGTTCAGATATAGATATATAACACAAACCCGACGTCTGTTAGGATTCATCTGTTGAATATACCCAAAAGTGGTGAAGGGTATCATATAGTCGGCCCAGTCCGACTTTACTGCTTTCCTTACTGGTTATAATTTGTAAACAAGATATAGGCCATAGTTATGGACCAATCGTATCAAAATTTTGCATGTAGGGCGGGTTCTGGATCTACCTATTCTTATTACCATTACCATACTATAGTTCATATATGTCGCGCTGATCGATTTGAAATTTTACACGAAGTTTTGGTAATGGTCAAGTAGGACGCCTATAACTTAAGATTTGTGTGTTTGTCCAGTCGCTTATTGGCCACAATAAAAAGCCGAACATCGCAACACACCACATGGGGAAGGGAATCTAGCTAACTAATTAGAAAATTTGTACATTATACATTTTTGTGTAAAATGAAAAAAATATCTTTTGGCGGAGAATATAGATCCACAGAAAGTTAGTGTTCCGTGGTAGTTGTGTAGGGTATCATGTGGTCGCCCCGTACGACTATACTGTTCCGCTCACTGATTTTCTATATATATGTATATATAAGTCCGCCTTCCAGAACCCTTTATATCAAATTACTGCCACATGGTTGGGGAAATGTGGCTTAGGTCTTCAAAATACCGAAAATGTGGCTTAGGTCTTCAAAATACCGAAAACCGGATGGTACGGTTCTATTGGAGCTATCCTAAACCGTAAACTGACAAAACGTGTCAAAATCCCACTATAACATTAACGGATATACCCCATTTGAAATACCAACCATCCTAGGAGTACTAATAATATCTGTGCAAAATTTCAGAACTTTATCTCAAATATTGCGATCTCAACAAATGCACATACATACATCGACAAAGGATTTTATTGTGATCAATTATATACAGTTGCGAAGAATGCAATAGTACCAGCAAGTAACCTAATAATTTTCTTATAAAAAATCCATTAAAATGGAGGAACGTTTTATGGACAGATGGTGCCTGTATGGGAAAAAAGGTTCTCGAGAATATGTCAGACGACCACCGAATGCAGAAATTAAAAAGAGTTGATAACCTTTGCAAGTATTGCTTGTAAGTGTGGTGCTATTTTATTTTACGCAGCTGTATATACGTTATGTACCCCGTTGAATATTTCTATATGTTGCAAACGGAACGACAAATTTAATATACACTCCACCTTATGGTGGAGAGTATAAAAATGTGTGGTCATCGATCTTTGGAGTGGAAAAAAGTGTTTCGTTTCTTGGTTTTAAGCGCATAAAGTTATTATATTGTCACAGCTATTTGCGATCAGGTCAGCAGCAGGAACAAGGTTCTCAAGTCACTAGCCGGCAGCACTTGGGGAACTGAAAAATAAATCTTGTTAACAACATACACAGCAATAGATCGGTCGGTGGTAAACTATGCGGTTCAAAACAATAGAGTGAATACAATCATTGGAGATCACCAGCCTACGATATCAGCAGAAGAGCAACAGCTACCACGACGAACCAGAGGGATTTTAGCACAACTGAGATCTGGATTTTGTAGCCGACTCAATTCATATTGGGCTCGAATTGATGGCACGGTGAACAATAATATCTGGGCTACACCTCTTCTTTACTTTGGACACAACCGATACAGGTCGCAGAATTTGAGAGCTGCCATTGTCATGGTACATAATGACTCGATTTTTCTCCTTTCATTTGCGAAATTATCCGAACACTTCTGGCAAACAACTTGTGCTGCACCACTCATAATTGGCCACCCTATATTTTTCAAACAAATCCTCAGCAACTGACCAGTTTCCCCAATTAAAGTTTGTTTGCTTGTCTTCGAAGGTCCATTTGGTCGATTGCCTTTTTTCGAGTTCAAATGCCTAAATAAGTGATTCCTAATTTTTTTTTATTTCGTTGCACTAATCGAAAGGATCACTACTAAAAATTATTAATATTGGCTCATAGAGGAGCAGATATATTTTTGAAAGGGTTTAGATCTTTTATTTTGTTCCCTCTAGTTCATGGTGACAGGCCGTCCGTACCTAACGACGTTCTGAAGTAAATAAACCTTTCATATTTATAGATTTAGACATTTGCTTCATATGAAATACATTTCCAATGGTGAGACGCATCGGCCCATATTTGGACTTGAAATCGGACACATTACCTTTACAACCCTTCAAAATGTTAACGCTTTGTGGGGGAGGTACCAAAAGGAGTGGACCGATTGACCCAATCTCCAAACTTCATGTAGGTTGTGTAAAAACATTATGATGTTCCGTTCGTTTCATACGAATTTTTTACCGATAAGACTCATCCTCAAACACTATAAAGGATGGGTTGAATTATCAGGTTGGGCAAACTTTGGCCCAAATCGAACAGCTTTTTCTCATGATAATATAAAATATATAAATATAAATAATATTAAATTCATTTTCAGCAAAATGTTGACCATTTTATGGGGGAGGTATCAGAAGGAGTGGACCGATATATCCCTTTTCGAGCTTTATTTATGTTTGGAAAAAAAAATTATGTGCAAAAAATCATTTTACAACCGATTACTCACTTCGAGAGTTATCTTGCACATCTGCCAGCCATACAGACTTTTTTTAATCCACTTCAAATTGTCTGAAACAGATTTGGTCTAATGATCATGTGACCTAAACCTGATATTTCGATGAGGGGCATTTTTGTCATAGCAACGTGTACATAACTGCTGAAAACAGCAATTTCACATGCAGACCTCGAATTATAGATTTTGATATACATCTGTATAAGTTCCATTGTTCTCAATAAATCGGGTTCAAGAACCACTCACATTTTCTATAATTGGGTCACGTGCTCCGACGAACCGACTCGCACTAGTCCAGTTATAAATTCACTTAAAAAATACAACAATACACCTGCCTCTACCTAAATAAATCTATAATTATCTAAATATATGTAGACAAAATGGGGTAAATAGTTCAATAAAAACACCTCTATGGCGATCAATATAAATATATATGTGATGCGGAATGTATACCGCTTATTAAATTAATCTAACACCACTAAACATTAAATTAACACGTTTTTATACCCTTCACCACAGTGTTGTACAGGGTATTATGTCTTTGTGCATATGTTTGTAACAGGCAAAAATAAGCGAGATATACCCATGGTTCCTTTTGAGAGTATGTATAGAATCACACTGAGTCGATTTATGCATGGCCGTCTGTCCGTCCGTCCGTCCATGTATTTTTGTTAACAAAGTACAGGTCGCATTTATGATCCGATTTGGATGAAATTTGCACAGGTCACTTAATTGGCCCCATTGAAAATGGGAAAAATCGGTTCAGATTTAGATATAGCTCCCATATATATTTTCGTCCGATTTATGGTAAATGGTGCACCAAAGTTCCTATATATCTTTCGATTTGCACGAAATTTGTCACAGCGTAATGAATTAGGTCTAGAATGATGTGTGTTAAGTTTACTGAAAATCGGTTCAGATTTAGATATAGCTCCCATATATATCTTCGTCCGATTTATGGTAAATGGTGTACCAAAGTCCCTATATATCTTTCGATTTGCACGAAATTTGTCACAGCGTAATGAATTAGGTCTAGAATGATGTGTGTTAAGTTTCGAGAAAATCGGTTCAGATTTAGATATAGCTCCCATATATATTTTCGTCCGATTTGTGGTAAATGGTGCACCAAAGTTCCTATATATCTTTCGATTTGCACGAAATTTGTCACAGCGTAATGAATTAGGTCTAGAATGATGTGTGTTAAGTTTCGAGAAAATCGGTTCAGATTTATACATAGCTCCTATACATATTTTCGCCCGATCTAAGGTAAATGGGGCACTAAAGTTCCTATATATCGTTCAATTTGCACGAAATTTGGCATAGAGTACTGAATTAGGTCCAGAATGACTTGTGCCAGATTTAGATATAGCTTCAATATATATTTTCGACCGATTTAACTTAAACTGTGCACTAAAGACCCAAAGATTGTCCGATCGCCACACAATGTACTGTTACTATAACCTTTCGTGTGTCAAGTTTTCTTGAAATTGGTTCAGATTTACATATAGCTTCTATATATACTTTCTTCCGATTTTAAGTAAATGGTGCCCCATAAAGGTCCATAGCTAAGCAGATTGGCAAGTTCCCTTGAAATCGGTTCAGATTTAGATATAGCATAGTTTCCATATATAGTTTCGACCTATTCATGTTTATTGCACACCAAATAATAAAAGGGTACCTGATTGATATTACATTTGAAAACAGAGACGCATGCCAAATAGCGTGTGTAAGGTTTGCTTTAAATATATATACAAAATTTAGAATAGGTTGGAGAATGGCATGTGTTGGTATCGATGTTAGTCGGTTTACCTATAGATAAAGATCGCACATTTAGTTCGTTTCTTCGAAAATATGACGTGTGTCAGGATACATATGTAGAATATACACAAAGTGGTGAAGGGTATCATATAATCGGCCCGGTCCGACTTTACTACATTCCTTACTGGTTTTATTTTTCATTTGGAAAAATAACTCTATAAAATGCATTATGGTCCGAACATTGTTTAGTCATAACCTTCTAACAGCATTGAACAGTAGCTGACAAATCAAACGAGGAAATGAATCAACCGGCCTTATATCACAAATCTCATCGTGCTCTCAAAGCCGATATTGGAGAAATTATTGAAAAATATTCAAAGAAACTACAGTGGCGTAAAGATGGCAAAGATTCTCTGTTAGATGTTGGTTCGGGTCCTGGTGATGTCTTTATGGAATATATTCTACCCATAATGCCTAAGGGATTTTCAAGGGCAGTTTGTTCGGATATATCGGAGGATATGACTGATTTTGCCAAGGCTTATTATTCGAATTGTGATGAAAGATGTGAATTTCGGGTGTTGGATATAACCACAAAGAGAAGTATGTCTAAGGATCTTCTTGGACAATTTGATCATGTAATATCGGCATTGTGTCTGCACTGGGTTCAGGATTTGAAGTATGTGAAAACAATTTATTAATATTTTTTTATTTTATAAAGACATTCATTTTTTTGAACTTACAGTTTGGCCTTGCAAAATATTTCGAATTTATTGTGTGCGGAAGGTGGTGATTGTCTCTTGATTTTTATGTCAACCCACAACATTTTCGATGCTTATCATTATACTAGCCGCTTTTCACGTTGGTCGGAATATATGAAAGATTCAAATCGTTGCATTTCACCTTTGCAATATTCGAATGATCCGAAGGCGGATTTCAGGCAGTTGATGGAAGAGAATGGATTTTGTGATATTTCCATTGATATTAAATCGAGAATATTCGATTATGGGAATATGGAGAATTTGAAAGGTAGGTTTCAAGATTTTTCTTTTAGAGGTTACGAAGATGCTATAAAATTCTTCTATATCCAAATGATTGTTTTTATTTTATAATTTTTGTTTTATTTTTAGAAAATGTAAAATCTGTTTGTGGTACCTTGGAGCATATCCCCATTTCATGTCATTCGGAATTTCTAAATGATTTTGTATCAGTAATGGTGGAATATGCAAAAACGGCCAGTAGTAATAATTCGAATTCTAAATATGTAATGAAATATGATTTAATTATTGCGTATGGTCGAAAGCCATCAGCTGAAAATAATAAAAAAATCCAACAGTAAGTAAAAATACATTAATCGGACGGGTCACTATTGACGTCGAAACACTAATGTTGCATGGGTCTATATAGGTTTGCTGCTCGGAGACCTTTGGTCCATTGAAATGGGAGAAGAGAGAAAATAGAAGATTGAAACCAGTAAGGAAAGTAGTAAAGTCGGACTGGGCCGACTATATGATACCCTTCACCACATTGGGGATATTAACGTAAATGGGACACATCATTCCGGACACAATTCAGTACGATATGCCAAATTTCGTGCAAATCCAAGGATATATAGGGAGTTTGCAGACCGATTTACCTTAAATCGGACGAAAATATATATGGGAGCTATATCTAAATATGGACCGATTTTCACGAAACTTAGCACACCTCATTCTGTACCTAAGTCAGTACTCTATGCCAAATTTCGCTCAAATCGAATGATATATAGGGACTTTGGGGCACCATTTTTCTTGGCACAAATCTTTCTGGACCTAATTTAGTACTCCGTGCCATATTTCGTGCAAATCGAAGGATAAAGAGGGACTTTGGTGCCCCATTTACCTTAAATCGGACGAAAATATATACGGGAGCTATATCTAAATATGGACCGATTTTTACCAATTTCAATAGGGTTTTTACCTTCACCACAGTGTGGTGAAGGGTATAAAAATAGGTTTCGCCTTTCGTATCATATTCGTTAGAGGCATATTTT
Organism: Musca vetustissima; assembly: GCF_032173495.1. Classification (NCBI taxonomy): domain Eukaryota; kingdom Metazoa; phylum Arthropoda; class Insecta; order Diptera; family Muscidae; genus Musca; species Musca vetustissima. The sequence goes on from NW_026889195.1 coordinate 10,599, forward strand.
TAATCGTATCATACAAAATTTTTGAAATCTTTTGGAAAATTCCCTCAAAATATTTAAAACCTTCTGACTATTTAAGCCGATAGAAAAGTTTCCTTATCGTTAAGGAATTAAAGCTCTTAAAATCGCACCATAAAACTCTGGAGTTGCTTGGAGGTACTTTGAGTCAATTTTTGCCGAAATTCTATTAATGTTCAAAATGCAACATTTTGTTTGTTTGGCCACTGTAATACTTCGTAATGCCCTAGTCGCATTTTGTAGTAGAAAAATGTCAGGGCATAATTAAAGATAGATCTCATATATTAATCGCGAAGGTTTTTTTTGACAATTGGAAGGTTTCGTTTTCGAATTTTTGTTTTGGTTCCTCAGGTGGAGTCTTTAAACGATCTGACCAAGTCAAACATAACATACATTCGGAAATGTAATATTTCGAATTAATACAACAGAAAAGTTCCTCTATTGTCATTAAAATACAGTTATATTTTAAGTTACCAAAAAATCGGTGACACGCTTAAAAAAATTGATAATGATCCCAAAAATATTGGAAATGTTATGCCCAGATGCATGTATTTGAATATTAGCAGTGGACTTTACTTCTGAACATCTCAAAATTGATTTAGGCATATTCATCTGTTCGGTATATTTACAATTCCATTTAGGTTCAAGGTGATAATTGATTGAGAAGCAAATATCTAAATATAAATGTTAGCTGCATTGCCGCATAACAAAATATTTTTTGTATTAAAGTTATGGTCCAATAATTAGCTACGCACTGACTTGGTTCATACATCTGGGTAAATATGTTAGACACGTGTTTATATTAGAACAATGGAGGACCGTTCATTCGAAGTTGAACAATCAATCAAATTATGTACATATATCGGGTTTGTCAGTGTTGCCATGTTAAACCAGTAAGGAAATTAGTAAAGTCGGACGGGGCCGACTATATGATACCCTTCACCACTTTGGGTATATCCAACAGATGGAATCCAAACAGACGTCGCATTTTTGAAGGACCATTAACATTAAATTAAGCATGTCAATCTGAAACCTATACTAAATTTTGGTCAGATATAGAGTTGCTTCTTACAATGGGACAAAATTATGTAAATAAATTTAAAATATCGAAATCTAAACCGATTTCATCGAAACTTGCCACATGTTATGTTACACTTAATTCAGTATGTTTTTTTGCATTCGGTCACATTTTGAGTTCTTCAATAACTTATAAATCCAAATTTCGTGCAAATCGAAGGATATATAGGGACTTTGGTGCACCATTTACATAAAATCGGACGAAAATATATATGGTAGCTATATCTAAATCTGAACCGATTTTCACGAAATTTAAAACACACCTTTCTAGACTTAATTCAGAATGTTATGCCAAATTTCGTGCAATTCGAAGGATATATAGGGTCTTTGTTGCACCATTTACATAAAATCGGACGAAAATATATATGGGAGCTATATCTAAATCTGAACCGATTTTCATGAAATTTTACATATATCGTTCTAGACTTAATGTAGTACGCTATGCCAAATTTCGTGCAAATCGAAGGATTTATAGGGACATATATAGGAGCTAAAATATATAGGAGCTATATCTAAATCTGAACCGATTTTCACGAAATTTAAAACACACCTTTCTAGACTTAATTCAGAATGTTATGCCAAATTTCGTGCAAATCGAAGGATATATAGGGTCTTTGTT
>NW_026889196.1:0-12344 GCF_032173495.1 Musca vetustissima
CCTTTTGAGCCATTTGTGTTCATCAGGTTCATTCTGGCCATCTTCCGCCTTTGCGCCCCAGACATCTGATTCTTCCTGGTTGTGCGTTTGGCGATGTCCTTACTCATCTCCTCTATAATCTTGTCAGCCTCTTCTCTCTTTTGGCTCTCCAAGACGGTTATGTTTGTTTGATTACCATGCTCAGACTCAGAATTCGAAGTTGAGTCCCCTCCTGTCTCTGAAGGCTCTTCCTGTGGTTCCTCAGCTCTTCCCTGTGGTTCCTCAGCTCCGAGTTGGTGTTGTCTGAAGGTTGAGTGCTTGTAGCTATACCTTCGACTGCCGGATGCCATGACACCCACATCTGTAGGAGATTTTTGTTCACGATAGCGGGATGACGACTGGGGGCAGATCAACGACACCCGCTGGTACTGAGTTATATAGGGTCTGCACCGTAAGTTTTCCTTCTTTTTTCATCTTTTGTTTTTTTGTTTCAGGGGAACACCGCCAGAGTTAGTTTTGGTCCGCGGGGACAGATTCCAAAATTTATCTTAGTTAGTTTGTTTGCTGGTCCTCATAGCTTTCAACATGTGGCTGATGTATGACTGTGATCGTCTCTGAGTAAATTACTACACCATTTGCAGCATTGCATTGGACACACATTTACCATATCCTTCCATGGAACATCTACTGTGTGAACGTTGTCGTTTTTTTGTTGTTACCAGCAATCAAATAAAAATCTGTTTGGTGGGCAACATTCCTGCTGTGCTGATAGGTTCAGCAGCGTACACCAACTGTGCCAATAAATAGAATAAAAACCCAATATCAGATTTTCTGTTTTTTGGTATTTGGAAAAATTTGCTACGAAACAAATTCTTCACAGAGTGAAGGACAGTGAAGTTCAGAAAAAATATGCTTTTAAAAAATCCGCTCCCTGTAAAAACATTTTTTTTAAAAAATCCGTGCCTTGAAAAAATATTTTTTTAAAAATCCGCGCCTAGATAATATTTGTTTAAAAAATCCGCGCCTTGAAAAAATATTTTTTTAAAAAATCCGCGCCTTGAAAAAATATTTTTTTAAAAAATCCGCGCCTTGAAAAATATTTTTAAAAAATCCACGTCTCTTTGGTAGCCTTCAAAAATATTTTTAAAATTTTTTGAAAAATATTTTTAAAAAATCCACGCCTCTTGTGTATCCTTGAAAAAATATTTCTTTAAAAAATCCACGCCTCTTGTGTATCCTTGAAAAAATATTTCTTTAAAAAATCCACGCCTCTTGTGTATCCTTGAAAAAATATTTCTTTGAAAAATCCACGCCTCTTTGGTAGCCTCGAAAAATATTTTTAAAAAATCCACGCCTCTTTGGTAGCCTTGAAAAATATTTTTAAAAAATCCACGACTCTTTGGTAGCCTTGAAAAATATTTTTAAAAAATCCACGCCTCTTTGGTAGCCTTGAAAAATATTTTTAAAAAATCCACGCCTCTTTGGTAGCCTTGAAAAATATTTTTAAAAAATCCACGCCTCTTTGGTAGCCTTGAAAAATATTTTTAAAAAATCCACGCCTCTTTGGTAGCCTTGAAAAATATTTTTAAAAAATCCACGCCTCTTTGGTAGCCTTGAAAAATATTCTTAAAAAATCGACGCCTCTTTGGTAGCCTTGAAAAATATTTTTAAAAAATCCACGCCTTTTTGGTAGCCTTGAAAAATATTTTTAAAAAATCCACGCCTTTTTGGTAGCCTTGAAAAATATTTTTAAAAAATCCACGCCTCTTTGGTAGTCTTGAAAAATATTTTTAAAAAATCCACGCCTCTTTGGTAGCCATGAAAAATATTTTTAAAAAATCCACGCCTCTTTGGTAGCCTTGAAAAATATTTTTAAAAAATCCACGCCTCTTTGGTAGCCTTGAAAAATATTTTTAAAAAATCCACGCCTCTTTGGTAGCATCGAAAAATATTTAAAAAAAAATCCACGCCTCTTTGGTAGCCTTGAAAAATATTTTTAAAAAATCCACGCCTCTTTGGTAGCCTTGAAAAATATTTTTAAAAAATCCACGCCTCTTTGGTAGCCTTGAAAAATATTTTTAAAAAATCCACGCCTCTTTGGTAGCCTTGAAAAATATTTTTAAAAAATCCACGCCTCTTTGGTAGCCTTGAAAAATATTTTTAAAAAATCCACGCCTCTTTGGTAGCCTTGAAAAATATTTTTAAAAAATCCACGCCTCTTTGGTAGCCTTGAAAAATATTTTTAAAAAATCCACGCCTCTTTGGTAGCCTTGAAAAATATTTTTAAAAAATCCACGCCTCTTTGGTAGCCTTGAAAAATATTTTTAAAAAATCCACGCCTCTTTGGTAGCTTTGAAAAATATTTTTAAAAAATCCACGCCTCTTTCGTAGCCTTGAAAAATATTTTTAAAAAATCCACGCCACTTTGGTAGCCTTGAAAAATATTTTTAAAAAATCCACGCCTCTTGTGGACCCTTGAAAAAATATTTCTTTAAAAAATCCACGCCTTGTAGTCCTCGTAAGTCACTGTGAATATTTCAAACGCCTTTGTGTGTGTGTGTGTGTGCATATGTATGTGTGTGTGATTACCCTTTGCATGGTGGTTATTCAATAAAAAATTACTTTATTTGTAATTAAATCGTTGCTAAAAGCTACCAAATCACAATTTGTTTGTCGCTGAGTATGTGTGTGTGTGAGCGTCCGGGTGCGTCCTGCAATCGAAACAGCTGCATATGGTTCCCCGTAAAAATTGATGTAAACCAATAGAAACGAATCGCAGTCCTCAGACTTTGACTTTCAGGTTTGTAGCACGCAGAGAGGAAAACAACAACAGCTACAACTACATTCTCAATTGGTTTATCGTCAACACACACAGACACACGTCCTTATCAATGTTGTCGTCGTTCGGTCATCCGCTCGCTGGCTCATTCGGTGATGGTGTTGATGATGATGATGGCGACAACAACATTTCGTTTAAAATGTTCAACTGTCTGTCGATCTTGATGATGGTGTCCATCACTTTTGTGCGATGTGTGTGTGCGGAGGTGTGGGTGTTTGTGTGTCGGGTCCATGTAATATATCTCTTTCACATGCGAATCAATGTCCTGCTGGGTGCAGATGTGGGTGTGTGTGTGATGTTGTTTGTGGCTCTTTTATATTTTTTATAACTCTTCAGCACTTCAGCATTTAATAGTCTGGTCATTTATATCATGCTGGTGCTTGAACTATCATCATCAGCAGCAGGACCATCACATCGACCCGACATCATCAGTGATGGCAAACAGCTTCAATTTCAATACCACCCCCTTCCGCCGCCAATCATCCTCTATTTATATATTTTATTAAAATTCAATATAGACAATTTTTTGGAACAGCCATCAACAAACACCAACAACTGGTCCATAGTGTTGAGTTCCAGTCGGGAGCAACAACAATAGGAGTAAAATGAACAACCACATGTGAGCATCCTTATGTGTTATTAAGTTTTATTTTATTTCATTTTTGTGTCTCTTGTATTTTTATGATTTTATTAAAATTGAAAATGGTTGTTTGTTCCATTGCTTAACCTCAATTAGTGTTCGAAAGTGTTCGGAGGCAACAACAACAAAACAACCAAATGAATTTGGTTGTCAACAGAAGTTGATTTAATGTTGGCGGGATTGGTGTGGCAACACTTATATGAGGCGGGGATTTTTTAAATAATTTTTTCCAAGGCCCACCTATATAAGGCGTGGATTTTTTTAATTAATTTTTTCCAAGGCCCACCTATATAAGGCGTGGATTTTTTAAATAATTTTTTCCAAGGCCCACCTATATAAGGCGTGGATTTTTTAAATAATTTTTTCCAAGGCCAACCTATATAAGGCGTGGATTTTTTAAATAATTTTTTCCAAGGCCCACCTATATAAGGCGTGGATTTTTTAAATAATTTTTTCCAAGGCCCACCTATATAAGGCGTGGATTTTTTAAATAATTTTTTCCAAGGCCCACCTATATAAGGCGTGGATTTTTTAAATAATTTTTTCCAAGGCCCACCTATATAAGGCGTGGATTTTTTAAATAATTTTTTCCAAGGCCCACCTATATAAGGCGTGGATTTTTTAAATAATTTTTTCCAAGGCCCACCTATATAAGGCGTGGATTTTTTAAATAATTTTTTCCAAGGCCCACCTATATAAGGCGTGGATTTTTTAAATAATTTTTTCCAAGGCCCACCTATATAAGGCGTGGATTTTTTAAATAATTTTTTCCAAGGCCCACCTATATAAGGCGTGGATTTTTTAAATAATTTTTTCCAAGGCCCACCTATATAAGGCGTGGATTTTTTAAATAATTTTTTCCAAGGCCCACCTATATAAGGCGTGGATTTTTTAAATAATTTTTTCCAAGGCCCACCTATATAAGGCGTGGATTTTTTAAATAATTTTTTCCAAGGCCCACCTATATAAGGCGTGGATTTTTTAAATAATTTTTTCCAAGGCCCACCTATATAAGGCGTGGATTTTTTAAATAATTTTTTCCAAGGCCCACCTATATAAGGCGTGGATTTTTTAAATAATTTTTTCCAAGGCCCACCTATATAAGGCGTGGATTTTTTAAATAATTTTTTCCAAGGCCCACCTATATAAGGCGTGGATTTTTTAAATAATTTTTTTCAACACCTATATAAGGCGTGGATTTTTTAAATAATTTTTTTCAACACCTATATAAGGCGTGGATTTTTTAAATAATTTTTTTCAACACCTATATAAGGCGTGGATTTTTTAAATAATTTTTTTCAACACCTATATAAGGCGGGGCGGGGATTTTTTAAATAATTTTTTTCAACACCTATATAAGGCGTGGATTTTTTAAATAATTTTTTTCAACACCTATATAAGGCGTGGATTTTTTAAATAATTTTTTTCAACACCTATATAAGGCGTGGATTTTTTAAATAATTTTTTTCAACACCTATATAAGGCGTGGATTTTTTAAATAATTTTTTTCAACACCTATATAAGGCGTGGATTTTTTAAATAATTTTTTTCAACACCTATATAAGGCGTGGATTTTTTAAATAATTTTTTTCAACACCTATATAAGGCGTGGATTTTTTAAATAATTTTTTTCAACACCTATATAAGGCGTGGATTTTTTAAATAATTTTTTTCAACACCTATATAAGGCGTGGTTTGTAACGCCGAAAAATGTTGATCCTAGTACCACTTTTAAGTATACCGATCGTCATATCTCGACTAGCTGAGTCAATCTAGACATGTGTGTCCGTCCGTCCTTCCGTTCATTATAATTTGTAAATACGATACAAGCCACTGTTATGGACCAATCTTCACGAAATTTTGCATGTAGGATGGGTTCGGCCCAATGAAGATCGGTTAATATTTAGGGGATGAAATGGACCAAATACTTAATTTTTGTCGGTTTTTCAGGTCGCTCCAGAGATCGCAAATATGGACCGAACATGACTAAAAACTGTATTTAATAACGTACGTATTTACCCCTGAAGGACATAGACCCGAGAAATTGATAGTATATCTAGAATGATGTGTGCTAAGTTTCGTGAAAATCGGTTCAGATTTAGATGTAGCTCCCATATATATTTTCGTCCGATTTTTGGTTTTAAAATATTTTTTTTCAAGGCTCTAAAAATAATATTTTTTTTAATTCATCCCTCCTCATTAAATGTTAGTTTTGTGTCAGTCCTTCGGAGTTATTTGTCCTCTCATTTCACTCGAGTTTGTTTAATGACAAAATTTGTGTAAGTTTTCATTTCAGTGTTGTTGTTGTTTTTTTCTTGGCATTGCAGGGCATGGGAGGGCTTGTACATTTTTTCCTAGAAGTTGTTCTTCACTGGGGTTCTTTTTTCTTCGCTCCTTAAGTTTATGTTCGCCCTATCTTTGTATAGCAAACACTTGTTCATTTTTTTCTTTCTCGTCTTCTTCTTCTTCTTTTTCTTGTCCTACTATAATTATGTTTTTCTTTTGCTGGCAGTGTGGTATGGCCTACAGCTGTCATATAATTTTATCCGTTTTTTCTCTATGCCAATTCCATTGCAGTTGTAATGAGAGTATGTTTATACACTGAACCGTAGTAACTTCTTTCGTTTAAAGAAAAAGAAGAAGAAAAAGCATAACTCATACCCAGTCACACAAGAAGGACAACTCAAAGTTTATGTCCTGCAATCCAGTGGCTGTGTGGCGGCGGACTATGGACTAGAGGCCCATGCAGAAGTAGTCCAGAAGAAGACGAAAAAAACGCATTACTTGTAAATTATTTTAAAACTGTGGTTAATTTATGTTGTTATTTTCTTGTGGCTTGTTTTTTTCTGTCTTCATTTTATGTTGTAGTTGTTGTTGTACTTCTTCTCATGCCATTTACAAAAGTACATAATTTGTATTGTTTTCTTTCATTAGTTTCCGAGCTTTTGTAGTTTAGCTAATGTAGCAATGTGCAAATGATGGCATGTGGTCCTTTGCAAGGAACAAAGGACAGAAGGAAAAGGATGTTATAATACTTACGTTTTCCTCAAGAGAATCTTAAAGAGTTGAATTTTACTATGACCCTCTTTTAGAGGCTTCAAAAAATTATTTAAAAAATCCACGCCTTATGTGGCCCTCAGAAAAAATTATTTAAAAAATCCACGCCTTATGTGGCCCTCAGAAAAAATTATTTAAAAAATCCACGCCTTATGTGGCCCTCAGAAAAAATTATTTAAAAAATCCACGCCTTATGTGGCCCTCAGAAAAAATTATTTAAAAAATCCACGCCTTATGTGGCCCTCAGAAAAAATTATTTAAAAAATCCACGCCTTATGTGGCCCTCAGAAAAAATTATTTAAAAAATCCACGCCTTATGTGGCCCTCAGAAAAAATTATTTAAAAAATCCACGCCTTATGTGGCCCTCAGAAAAAATTATTTAAAAAATCCACGCCTTATGTGGCCCTCAGAAAAAAATATTTAAAAAATCCACGCCTTATGTGGCCCTCAGAAAAAAATATTTAAAAAATCCACGCCTTATGTGGCCCTCAGAAAAAATTATTTAAAAAATCCACGCCTTATGTGGCCCTCAGAAAAAATTATTTAAAAAATCCACGCCTTATGTGGCCCTCAGAAAAAATTATTTAAAAAATCCACGCCTTATGTGGCCCTCAGAAAAAAATATTTAAAAAATCCACGCCTTATGTGGCCCTCAGAAAAAATTATTTAAAAAATCCACGCCTTATGTGGCCCTCAGAAAAAATTATTTAAAAAATCCACGCCTTATGTGGCCCTCAGAAAAAATTATTTAAAAAATCCACGCCTTATGTGGCCCTCAGAAAAAATTATTTAAAAAATCCACGCCTTATGTGGCCCTCAGAAAAAATTATTTAAAAAATCCACGCCTTATGTGGCCCTCAGAAAAAATTATTTAAAAAATCCACGCCTTATGTGGCCCTCAGAAAAAATTATTTAAAAAATCCACGCCTTATGTGGCCCTCAGAAAAAATTATTTAAAAAATCCACGCCTTATGTGGCCCTCAGAAAAAATTATTTAAAAAATCCACGCCTTATGTGGCCCTCAGAAAAAATTATTTAAAAAATCCACGCCTTATGTGGCCCTCAGAAAAAATTATTTAAAAAATCCACGCCTTATGTGGCCCTCAGAAAAAATTATTTAAAAAATCCACGCCTTATGTGGCCCTCAGAAAAAATTATTTAAAAAATCCACGCCTTATGTGGCCCTCAGAAAAAATTATTTAAAAAATCCACGCCTTATGTGGCCCTCAGAAAAAATTATTTAAAAAATCCACGCCTTATGTGGCCCTCAGAAAATTTTTTTTAAAAAATCCACGCCTTATGTGGCCCTCAGAAAAAATTATTTAAAAAATCCACGCCTTATGTGGCCCTCAGAAAAAATTATTAAAAAAATCCACGCCTTATGTGGCCCTCAGAAAAAATTATTTAAAAAATCCACGCCTTATGTGGCCCTCAGAAAAATTTTTTTAAAAAATCCACGCCTTATGTGGCCCTCAGAAAAAATTATTTAAAAAATCCACGCCTTATGTGGCCCTCAGAAAAAATTATTTAAAAAATCCACGCCTTATGTGGGCCTCAGAAAAAAATATTTTAAAAATCCACGCCTTATGTGGGCCTCAGAAAAAAATATTTTAAAAATCCACGCCTTATGTGGGCCTCAGAAAAAAATATTTAAAAAATCCACGCCTTATGTGGGCCTCAGAAAAAAATATTTAAAAAATCCACGCCTTATGTGGGCCTCAGAAAAAAATTATTTAAAAAATCCACGCCTTATGTGGGCCTCAAAAAAAAAATATTTAAAAAATCCACGCCCGATGGTACCCTTCACCACTTTGGATATATTCAACAAATCTGACTGACGTCACATTTTTGAAGAACCAGAAATTGGATTCATAAACATGTCATTGTGTAACCTATACTAAATTTTGCAATGGCACAAAATTATGTAAATCAATTTAAAGCAAATATCAATCGGACATCCGTTAATTATTTGGATAAATATCTGATAAACATAAGGAGTTTGGTTCACCTATATTTAAATCTGAACCGATTTCAACGAGATTTGTCAGAGATTAATTTATATTAACTGCAGTTCATAGTACAGAATTGTGTGCCAATCAGACGAACCTTGGCTCTTTAGTGCACAATTTACATAAAATCGGAAGAAAAAATATATAGGAGCTATATCAAAATCTGAACTGATTTCCAACATAGCAAACTTCATTCTAGACTAAATTCAGTACGCCATGCCCAATATTGTGCAAATCGAAAGATATATAGGGACTTTGGTGCACCATTTACCCAAAATCGGACAAAAATATATATGGGAGCTATATCTAAATCTGAACCGATTTTCAGGAAACTTAAAAAACTTCATACTAGACTTTATTCAGTACGCTAGGTCAAATTTCGTGCAAATCGAAAGATATATATTGACTTTCGATGCATGTTGAGACGAAAATATATGTGCGAGCTATATCTAAATCTGAACCGATTTTCAGGAAACTTAACACACATCATTCTAGACCTAATTCATTACGCTGTGCCAAATTTCGTGCAAATCGAAAGATATATAGGAACTTTGGTACACCATTTACCTTAAATCGGACGAAAATATATATGGGAGCTATATCTAAATCCGGACCGATTTTCACGAAACTTAACACACGTCTTTCTAGGCCTAATTCATTACACACTGCCAAATTTCGTGAAAATCGAAAGATATATAGGGACTTTGGTACACCGTTTACATTATATAGGACGAAAATATATGTGGAAGCTATATCTAAACATGAACCGATTTTCCGCGAAACTTAACACACATCATTCTAGATTTTATTCAGTACGCTAGGCCAAATTTCGAGCAAATCGAAAGATATATAGGGTCTTTCGTACACCATTCACCTTCAATCGAACGAACATATATATGGAAGCTATATCTAAATCTGAACCCATTTCGTCCGTGGGCCAAATAAGTGACCTATGCCAAATTTCATCCAATTCGGATCATAAATGTTTACAATTTAACATGGACAGACAGGCGGACGGACCTGCATAGATCGATTCAAAAAGTGATTCTATGCATATTCTCAAAAGGAACCATGTGCCTATCTCGTTTCCTTTTGCCTCAGCTGGCTGTTGTCGGTACGTTGAAGATCGGCTGGCTACAGTCGGCCCGAAGATACTCGGCTAGGTGATGTCGGCTCGATGAAGATCGGCTGGCTACAGTCGGCCCGAAGATACTCGGCTAGCTGATGTCGACTCGATGAAGATCGCCTGGCTACAGTCGACTCGTTGAAGATCGGCTAGCTGATGTCGGCTCGATGAAGATCGGCTGGCTACAGTCGGCTCGAAGATACTCGGCTAGCTGATGTCGGCTTGTTTAAGATCGGCTGGCTCGTTGGGGATCGGCAGGATACAGTCGGCTCGAAGATACTCGGCTAGCTGATGTCGGCTCGTTGGTGATCGGCTGGCTACAGTCGGCTCGTTGGTGATCGGCAGGATACAGCTCGACTCGTTGTTGGTCGGCTGGTTCGGGGTTTTAGCTATGAGCGGGGGGGCTGGCTATGAGCGTGGGAGCTAGCTATGAGCGGAGGAGCTGGCAAAGAGCGTGGAGCTGGCTATGACCGAGGAGCTTGCAAAGAGCGGGGAGCTGACAAAGAGCGGGGAACTGGCTATTAGCGAGGAGCTGGCAAAGAGCGGGGAGCTGGCTATGAGCGAGGCCGAACCGTCGTTAACATTCACCAGTAAACGAGACAGCGGACAAGCCACACATCTTCGTCACTCGTAGTTCGTTAATACTCGGCTAGCTGATGTCGGCTCGTTGGTGATCGGCAGGCTACAGTCGGCTCGTTGGTGATCGGCAGGATACAGTCGGCTCGTTGTTGGTCGGCTGGTTCGGGGGAGGAGGAGCTGGCAAAGAGCGAGGAGCTGGCTATGAGCGAGGAGCTGTCTAAGAGCGAGAATCTGGCAAAGAGCCGGGAGCTGGCTATGAGCGAGGCCGAACCGTCGTTAACATTCACTAGTATACGAGACAGCGGACAAGCCACACATCTTCGTCACTCGTAGTTCGTTAACGTCCGAGGTCCACCACTTCAGCATGGAAAAGTGGAACATATATCCGTATGGTACTATGATGCGAATGATAATTATTGTGTACTTCAAGAAAATTGTCTGTCGATTAGTGCAATGAAGTTGAAGAACGCAGGTAATGATACCGGCTTAGGTTTAGAGTGAGACGTTATTTACTGCTAAATATTGAGGTGGGTCGACATTAACTTGGGTCGTGCATAATATATGAAACGGTCACGTTACAAGGTGTTGGAAAAAATTATTTCAAAAATCCACGCATTATATAGGTGTTGAAAAATATTTAAAAAAAAAAACAGTGAGCGGAGCAGTATAGTCGGATGGGGCCGACCATACCATACCCTACACAACTACCACGGAACTCTAACTTTCTGCGGATGTTTATTCTGAGTCTGGGTAATGTTTCGTGATATTTGCCCTCTCTTACCCGATTAGAGGTCAACAGCACCTCTTCCTTACATTTTCGAATATTCAGTAAAGCCTTTATAATTACTTGTCCAGATTCCCTTCACGGTGGGTTGTGTAGTAACGTTCGGATCAACTCGAAAACACACATAAAATTAAGTTTTCGGTTCATTTCATCCCAAAATTATTATCTGATCATCGTCGAAAATTTATAGGCGTTGTACTTGACCATAACTGGAACTTCATGGAAAATTTCAAAGCGATCAGCGCTATATTTTCGCCTCCTAGTGTGGTAATGGGTTACTAAATAATATCTGAATACGTAAGAGCCTGTAAATATTTACCGGTAACTCCCACATCCGAATAGATACATCAATATATTTGGTATCAATTTAAAGGTCAACCACTCCTCTTGGATATACCATCAATTATTTGGGTCTATGTCCTTCCGGAGTAAATATATACGCCCCAGAATAAAAATTTTGTAATTTTTCACACAAAAGTCAGGGTCCACTTGACCCGCTAAATATTGACTGACCTTTTTCAAGACAGTCATGCTTTTTCTTTGGCCTGAACTCTTTCGCCATGTTCTGGCCATAATTGCGGCCTCTGGATCTACCAGAAAATCGGACAAAAATTAAGTGTTTGGTCCATTTCAACCCCTAAATATTAACCGATCTTTACCATTGGGTCTTCAGAACCCATCCTACATGTAACATTTTGTGAAGATTGATCCTTAACTGTGGCCTGTATCGTATTTACAAATTATAATGGACAGACGGATGGACGGACACACATGTCTAGATCGACTCAGCTAGTTGAGATATGACGATCGGTATACTTAAAGGTGGGTCTTGGACCAATATTTCGTGGCGTTACAAACTCTTGGGGCTGCACAAAGCTATAATACCCTGGCAACTTAGTTGTTTAGGGTATAAAAATCCAGACCTTATTTTGGTCCTGAAAAAAAATTATTTAAAAAATTCCCGCCCTATATTGATTTCGGAAAAAAATTATTTAAAAAAAAACATCCTTTTTGCTGGTCCTTGAAAAATATTTTTCGAACCCCATTGTTTTTTTCTGCAGCTGTTTGAATTATCCAACAGCTGTATTGTAATACCTCCTAATTAGTTGTTAATTAAATCATAATAGAATTTTTCATTTGCAGCTATACTTGAAGCAGCTTGTTTACATCTCATCCACCTACCCTCAAACCAACTTCCATCTTCCCTGGATCTATGTAAACAAGAAAGTAATTAATATCATTTTACTATTTCAAAGCTCTCTAATAATAACACATTCAAAGAGCAAACGAACGGTGCAGGAGTAGGAGTAGGAGGAGGAGGGAAAAAAAA
>NW_026889197.1:0-12387 GCF_032173495.1 Musca vetustissima
TTTGAATTGCTTAAAAATATGTTTGAAGGTGTATTTTTATGCCCTTCACAACTATGTTGTCAGGGTATTATAGCTTTGTGCAGCCCCAAGATCGTCATATCACGACCAGCTATGTCGATCTAGACATGTTTGCCCGTCCGTCTGTTTATTATAATTTGTAAACACGATACAGGCAACAGTTATGGATCGATCGTCACAAAATTTAGAATGTAGGATGAGTCCTGGTCAAGGAAGACCAAAAACTTTATTTTTGTCGATTTTTCTGGTCGCTCCAGAGGCCGTAATTATGGCCCGAACATCCCGGAATTTTACAAGGAGGAAGGAATCGGTCTAAATAATAAGCATAGGCAATTACTTAGCGGGTCTAATGGGCCCTAAATTTTGTGTGAAAAATTACAAAATGTGTATTCGATGCTGTATATATTTACTCCTAAACGACATAGACCCAAGAAGTTGATATTGTATGTATGTACTCGAATGTGGGAGTTAAACTTAAATATTTACGGGTGCTTACGTATTCATATATTATTTAGTAACCCATTATCACACTAGAGGGAGAAATATAGCGCTGATCGCTTTGAAATTTTGCACGAGGTTCCAGTAATAGTCAGGGACAAGGACAATAATTTTTGTTGATGATCACATAAACATTTTTGGATGAAGTGGATCGTAAAATTAAATTTTTTGTGTTTTTTCGAATCGATCTATTGAAAAGCCGAACATCACAACCCAACCCACCGTGAAGGGAATCTAGACAAATAATTAGAAGGACTGTACTGAATATTAGTAATATTCGGAAAATATATGAGTGTAAGGAAGAGGTGCTGTTGACCTATTATCGGTCAAGAGAATACAAATATCGCGAAATATTGCACATATCACGAAATAGGAATAAACATTCGCTGAAAGTTAGGTTTCGTCGTAGCTGTGTAGGGTATCGTATGGTCGGCCCCGTCGGACTATACTGCTCAGCTGACGGGTTTTATAATTTTAAATGCTCATTAAAGGCGTAAATTAAAAAAATGTTTGAAGGTCCATCAAAGTCATGTATTTTTGATCAGAGGCGTGACTTTATTACAAATATTTTTTGGAGATATATAAAAGGAGCGAATTTATTACAAATAAATTTTGAAGATATATAAGAACAGTGGATTTATTGCAATAGATTTTTTGAACTTCCAACAGAGGAACTTATTTTATTTAACTTTTTTCAGACCCATTCCTTGTTAATTTTTTGGGGTCCTTGATTTTCATCTTAATTTTTTTTCATCTTAAAAAATCCTAATGAGTGCTTGAAAAATTCATCTTAAAAAATCCAAGTCCTAATGAGTCCAAGTCCTAACAGAGAGGACCTGAAACAGAGGACCTTATTTTATTCAATTTTCTTTTAGACCCATTCCTTATTAATTTCTTTGGAGTCCTTTCAAAAATTCACTTAAAAATCCAAGTCCTAATGAGTCCTTGAAAATGCATTCTTTAAAAATTAATGCATTCTTTAAAAAGTACTAATGATTCCTTGAAAATGCATTCTTTAAAAATTCCAAGTCCTAATGAGTCCTTGAAAATGTATTCTTTAAAAATTCATGCATTCTTTAAAAATTCCAAGTCCTAATGAGTCCTTGAAAATAAATTCTTTAAAAAATCCACGCCTTTTCCAATGATAGTCCTTGAAAATAAATTCTTTAAAAATTCATGCATTCTTTAAAAAGTCCTAATGAGTCCTTGAAAATGCATTCTTTAAAAATTCCAAGTCCTAATGAGTCCTTGAAAATGCATTCTTTAAAAATTCCAAGTCCTAATGAGTCCTTGAAAAAATATTCTTTAATAAATCCACGCCTTAAGGAGCCTTGAAAAAATATTCTTTAATAAATCCACGCCTTAAGGAAGCTTTTCAAAAATATTCTTTAATAAATCCACGCCTTAAAGAGTCTAGAAAAAATATTCATTATACATCCACGTCTTAAAGAGTCCTTGAAAAAATTTTTCTTTAAAAAGCCCACGCCTCAATGAGTTCTTGAAAAAATATTCCTTTAAAAAGGAGTGTTCCTTAAGGAGTGTTGGAAAACACTTTCTTTAATAAAAAGCCACGCCTTAATGAGTCCTTGAAAAAAATTTGCCTTAAAAAAGATGTGTTCCTTAAGGAGTCTTTGATAAAATATTCTTTAAAAAGCCACGCCTTAAGGAGTCTTTGAAAAAATATTCTCTAAAAAATCCACGCCTTAAGAAGTCTTTGAAAAATATTCTTTAAAAAATCCACGACTTAAGGAGACCTTGAAAATAAAATTCTTTAAATTAATTTCTTAATATTTTCTTCCTCTCTCTCTACATTCTCCGGATAAATTTGAATTTAATAAAAAATTGTATTTTTCATACATAATAAAATATTTATTTAAAGCCCCGCAAATTGGCATTGACTTTTCAGCAATGTTCACTCAGCATTGCTTATAGTTAAGTCAATCCCTAAACAGATTTACTTGGTAGAATTCAATGCCGCTGTATTTTGTGTGTGTTATGCGTTTTTATTTTTCTGCTTATGTCAAGGAAAATATCACTTTTCCTCCGCATGTTCAAAAAGTGCACCTGTGCACCATGTCATGGGACCGAAAATAAAGCTTACGTATTTTTTTCTTGGATGGCGAATAAACTTATATGTTGAGCAAATAAATAAAGCACAAACAAATAGTTAAATTTGATATAATAGGGTGGTAGGAGAAAATTTCGAGTAACAAGCATTGTATTTTCAAAGCGTGGATTTTTTAAAAATACTTTTTCAAGGTGCATCTGAGGCGTGGAATTATTAAGTATACTCTTTTGAATGTCCGTCATAGGCGTGGATTTATTAAAAATATTTTTTCAAGGCCCATCTGAAAATATAAAAATGAGGCGTGGATTTATTAAAATGAAATTTTCAAGGTCTATCAGAGGCTTGGACTTATTAAAATAAATTTTCAAAGTCTATCTGAGACGTGGACTTATTAAAATGAAATTTTCAAGGTCTATCAGAGGCTTGGACTTATTAAAATAAATTTTCAAAGTCTATCTGAGGCGCGGACTTATTAAAATAAATTTTCAAGGTCTATCCCACCTTTAAGTATACCGATCGTCATACCTCGACGAGCTGAGTCGATCAAGACATGTGTGTCCGTCCGTCTGTCCATTATAATTTGTAAACACGATACAGGCCACAGTTATGGGCCAATCTTCACGAAATTTTGCATGTAGGATGGGTTCTGGCTAATGAAAACTCCTATTATTTTTGGTAAAGACCGGTTAATATTTAGGGGATGAAATGGACCAAGTACTTAATTTTTTCCGTTTTTCTGGTTGCTCCAGAGGCCGCAATTATGGCCCGAACATCGCGAAATTTTACATCGAGAGCGGGATCGGGCTAAAGAATAAGCATGCCTGTTTTGATAAGGATTGGTCAATATTTAGCGGGACCCTGACTTTTGTGTGAAAAATTACAAAATTTTTATTTTTGGCGTATATATTTGCCCCTGAAGAACATAGACCCCAGACGTTGATAGTATATCTTATAGAAGTGGTTGACCTTTAAATTAATACCAATTATATGGGCTTATATACTCAGATGTGAGACTTACACTTAAATATTTACTGGTACTTACGTACTGAGATATTACTTAGTAACCCATTACCACACTAGAGGGTGGAAATATAGCGCTGATCGCTTTGAAATTTTCCATGAGGATCCAGGTATGGTCTAGGACGCCTATAATTTACGGTGATGATAATTTCATAATTTTGGGATGAAGTTGATCGAAAACCATTTTTTTGTGTTCTTTCGAGTCGATCTATAGGCTACAATTGAAAGCCGAACATCACAACACTTTCCACGGCGAAGGACAAGTAATTAGAAGTACTGTGCTGAATAGTAGTAATATTCGGATTATATGTCAGTGTAAGGAAGAGGAGCTGTTAACCTCTAATCGGAGAAGAGGCTGCAAATATCACGAAATATTGCCCATGCTTGGAATAAACATCCGCAGAAAGTGAGAGTTCCGTGGTAGTGGTGTAGGGTATCTTATGGTCGGCCCCGTCGGACTATACTGCTCCGCTCACTGGTTTGTTTTTGTTTTCGTCCCACCCTAATAACTGACAACTTTTTACTTGTAAGATATCAACTTGTTTTGCCATATTTGTGTTTTTTCGTTTTGTTGTTTTTGTTTTCCTCTAACAATATTGCAAGTATTACGTAAATTCATACTTTTACACATCGTTAGAGATTCATGCAACATGGCAACAAGACTTTGCAACATAAATTCCAACAAACAGATATTTGCATTATCCCCGTTTGAGGTTTTGTTTTTGGTGGTGGTAGTAGTGATATTACCTGTATGTATTCCAGGGAGGGTTTCCAATGCGTTTGACTCAAATCCTTTATTTTAGTTTCAGCATCTGCATGTTGATGGCACAGTGGGGAAAAATAAAAAATCAAATAAATTGGTTAAACAATATATGAATATGTAACTATGTGCAACGTTAAATGGAAAATCCTGATAGAAATATTAAATTATGATTTATATATTTTATTTTAATTTATTTATTTCCATTTTTTAATTCTTGTAATTTTTTTGCCCCACCGTACCTCCAATATACTTTAATATTCTATGCATATTTCTTCAGCATGCCAAGTTTTTTTTTTGCGTAACAACAAAGTGATAATGTTTTTGTTTTCTAGTTCAGATGTTCTTTTGTTTGTCATGTAGCGTCTTTACATGGCTTGTTACATTGGTATTGGGAATTTCAAATTCATGTAATTCTACCTTGCAACACAGAACGATGATGACACTTTTCGGGTATCACCCTTTCTTTGCAAAATGGAACCTTGAATTCCAGTATTTTTCTAGCTATTGTTATTGTTCACTTGTTTGTTTGTTTAAAAAATCGACCAAGTGACAAATATTACTGCCTCAATTCACCCTGCATGTATGGAACTAACTACACACACACAAAGTTTACTTGCTCTGCTCCTCCTTCCCTCTTGACAGTAGTAGGACCTTTTTGCCTTGTGGCCACCACAAGTAGTTTTGCGGTGCTTACCTTTTGTCTTTGTTAGAAGGTTGGCATTTTTGTGTAATAGATGCGAAAATTTTGTAGTAGTTGTTTTTGTTGTTTATTTTGTTTCATACTTTTTCTCCTAATACTTTTGTTTTCTGAAAGTTTATTAAAAAATGCAGTTGTTTGTAGAAAATAGTTGTGTACCGAAAAAAATAAAAACTTACAAAGGCGATAGCTCAAATAGAACAATTTGTGAAGATGGAGAAGATGACTGGAACACACACTCGTCGGTATATATTGTCATACTCACATATTGACAGATAGTTTAGATATTTGTGGTTGGAATACAATTTTATTATTTATTTTAGAAAAAATCATATTTTTTCGTAAAATAATTGACAAAGAATTATTTTTGTAGTGATTATCAAACTTCCTTAAAAGATAAATGTCATATTAATTATTTGTATAACTTTAAGCTAATTAGGGTATATACAATTCGATACCATCAACATCATCAAATCGGAATTTTGGTTTTAGACTAAAATCGTTACAGGATATTTGAACTCGATTAAAAAGTCAATTAAGTAATGCTTTCCCAGAGCGTAAATAAACTGAAATCCTTACCATATATATTTTTCTCAAGGTCGTCAATAGGCCACCCACCATATAATGTAGTGCTTATTAATATTATCATTCATATCATTTTCGGAGACCCGTCAAGTACAAATATTTTTGATTATAATAACCATACTCCTCAATAGAACTTTAAAATTCTGCACCTTCCTACAAAATTTGGTGGTGAGAATGGGATATATCAGTTTACGTTATAGCCCCTTATAATGGATTGCCAACCAAATTCACTCTTAATTGATATTTTGAGTTTTTAAGGGATTGCCATATTTGCCTATCAAACCAGTAAGGAAAATTTAAAAGTCGAACGGGGCAAAGTGGTGATAACCTTCACCACTTTGCATACCATTACGAGGTGCTCATAATATCTTTGGAGGACCATTGAATTGGAATCTGACGAAATTAAATGTGTGAACTACATAGATAATTGAACTAATTTACACATACCATACAACATAAAAAATTTAATGTCAATCGGGCAGACTTGAGTTCTTTGGTTCAATCGGAAAAATTTTAGTTATTTGGTACACCATCCATATGGGCACCATACAACTTACATTAAATCGGATGCAACTATATATGGGAGCTATATCTAAATCTGGTCCTAATTCAGTATGTTGTGCAAAATGTTGTATCAATCGGACATACCTTGGCAGTTTGGTGCACCATTTACATAAAATTGGATAAAACTACAAATAGGAGCTGAAATTAAATCTAAACCGATTTCAAATAAACTTCGCATAAATCAATGTGGACCTAATCCAGTACGAGGTGCAAAATTTTATCTCGATCGGGCAAATATTGGGAATTTTGTGCACATTTACATTAAATCGGACGGAACTATATACACCTAAGTCTGTTTATACACGGTCTTTTTGTACACGGTTTTGATATAACACGGTTTGAAAATTGAATATTTTTAATTTTTTTAGACGATTTTATTCCATATAGCACGATTTGAAATTTTATGTACTTAATTTTTTTGTCAAATTTAAGTTTTGCGAAGTATGTTCATATCACAAAAAAGTATTTATGAAAGAAAAAAGTCTGAAACCATCGATAGTATCGATAGTTTGCAAACACTAGCTTAAATATTTAAGTGAATTCCCCTTTAGCGCGTACAAACAATTTTTACTGGTCAAAGCAAATGTGAATAGCACTAATTTAGGGGAATTCCCTTTATGTATAAGATAAATGTATTTTTTTACACTGTTTTTTTACACGACTTCTTCTGGAACCAATCTACCGTGTAAAAACAGACTTAGGTGTATCCGAGCTATATCTGAATATTAACCGATTCCAACAAAACTTCGCATACATAAATTTGGGCCTAATTCAGAACGCGGTGCAAATATTTGCCTCAATTCCATACACATTGGCAGTTTGGTACTCAATTTACATAAAATCGGACGAAACTATATATGAAAGCTATATCTAAATTTTAACCGATTTCAACAAAACTTCGAATACATCAATAAGGACCTAATTCAGTACTCTGTGTAAAATGTTTTCTCAATCGGGCAAAGATTTACGTAAAATAAGATGAAAATGTATATGGGAACTATATCTAAATCTGAACCGAATTTCTCCAATTTTAATAGGGTTCGTCCTTAGGCCAAATAAGTGACCTTTTCCAAATTGCACCCAATTCGGATCATAAATGCGACCTGTTCTTTGCTCATAATAATAAATGGACGGACAGACGCCCGTTCATATACAAAAGGAACTAAGGCTCTATCTCGATTCCTTGTGCCTGTTACAAGCATATGCACAAAGCCATAACATCCCTTAGCACAGAGTGGCCATATAACCATACAACCCATGTTTTGGGAATTTGAGAATTTCAGACACGTTTTCTATCGAAATGGGTGTACTTACATATTTTGCCCATTTTTATAAAAACTATAAGACTTTATTTAACATGCTTCGGTTTAGGCCAAATATGCACTGTTTTTTATATGATTTGTTGCCATTTTAAAGGTAACTTCATAATGCTTCTCTCATAGAAGTCCTGCTCTCTACTTGAAAAAAAACTCTAGTAGTCGATTATCACATTTCTGTGATGATGATAATCGCTTGGTGTCAAGTCCGGACTGTATGACGGATGCATACAAACTTTGAAGTTTCTAGGCGAGTCACTGTAGATGTGTGTGGCCTAGCGTTGTCCCGGTGGAACACGCCACCTCTCCGGTTGGCCAATTCTGGCCGTTCCTGGTCAATTGCTATCTTCAAGCTGTCCAGTGGTTGACAATAGATATCAAAATTCAGCGATTGGTCATATGGAAGCAACTCATAATAAATAATACCCTTTCAGTCCCACCAAATGCAGAAATTTTTTAAAATATTTTTTTTAACTCAAAACTTTGCAAAAAGTTTTGTCTTTCATTCTTTTCTTCAAAATTAGAAAAAAAAACATTTTTTACAACGAATGTTACTTCCAGGTATTATGCATTTAAAATGTATAAACTTCTTAAACAGACTCTTGTACTGGAGGTTCATAACCTTCGGGTCTGTCGATGACGGCACCTTCAGCCGAGACAACGGCTTCGGTACTCTTGCTACCACCATCACCGTGCAATTCCAACAATTTGGACAAATCGAAACGGGGCTTCTTCAATACCTTAACCTTGCGGATGTAGACATCGTGCAAAGGATAGATACATTGGCACTTCTTCTGAATATCCTTGGCAATGGAGTCCAAAGCCAATTTGCCAACCAATTGCTTCAAGTCAGACTTGGTGACTTCTTCGGTGACGATTTCGTGCATCTTGACGCAAATCTTACGGACTTGAGAGTGTTGGGCAAAGCAGGTCTTGCGTTGGGATTGTCGATCCTTTTCGGAGAAACCGATGCAGAAGACACGGAGCAAGTAGCCATCGGCGGTGGCTTCAACAATGCCTTCGATGAGGGTTTGCCATTTCTTGACCATGGATCTGTATTTGTCGGTGGTCAAATCCATACCGTGGAAGTTGCACAAGATGTTACGGTCTTGCACATCTTCGGCGATGAGGCGGAATTTACGGAATGAACGTTCGGAATCGTTGTCCTTTTGCAAATCGCCCAAAGCGACTTCGAAGACACGGCCCTTCAAGTAATCAGAGGCGATTCTCTGACCCTGGGTACGGTTGACCAAGGTTTTGCCAACTTGGCGAACAACAAACATGTTGGGGGCTTTAACATCGTACCAATCCTTGCGGGAGAAGGGATCTACGACCTTCTTCTTGCCTCCTTTGGAGAGTCCCTTATTTTTACCGACCGCCATCTTCAAAGTTCAAAGCGGAAAAAGAACGAGTCACGTTGATTGCGATATCAAAAAAAATACTTTGGTCCTCGTGAAGGCATAGTCCTGGTGGAATACGACACCTCTCCTGTTGGAGAATTCTGGCCGTTTCTGGTCAATTGTAAACGATTTAAAACAGTTTTATGGTCGATTTTTAGCTTTTGGGGGATGATACGACTGCTAACATGCCGGTCAACTTCGATCATTTGTCCGATTTTATCGACATTTTCGATGACCGGCCTACCTGTGCTAGGTGCATTTTTAACATCAAAAATTCCTGAACGGAATCTACGAAACCAAAATTGACATAATTGGCTGTTACAGTATCGAAACCATAAGCACCATTCACAATTTTAGCCGCTTGGCTTGCATTTTCGCCTTTGTCAAAGAAAAACTGTACCGTGTACCGACTTTTCTGTTTGTTTAGGTCCCTGTAATTCTGAATGCACCAAACAAAAAAAGCCAAATAATTTTTTGTCACGAAATGTCACCCTTCCAACGAGCATAAATCTGAAATGGTTTGATCGATATTTTACGAGAAATGTATCAGTACAGTCATTTGCCGAAAAAATAATGGACTTCTTTTTCCCCAACGGCAGCGAGAATCTTAGATTTGTTAGATTTTGGTTTCTCAACAACAGGTCAACAATGTTATAAGGGTAGTATAACTCTGTGTGGCCCAAAATGTGTAACTCCGATCATCTTACCAATGATCAATTCTAGACAACCTGAAGCGACCCCCCAATTTTACACTTGGAAGTGCATATGGCCAACGAATTCCTTATTTACTAATATTTTGTGGATGACATGTTCCAAAAACAATCCCATTATGCGAGATTGCCTGTAATCTGATATCAAATCTGTTGATGTAAGAGGATGGATATAGGAGACGTAAAAATGTTAAACAAAAAACAGATAACATCTAGCAGTACAAAAACTAAATATGGCATTCCAGAATGTAGCTCGGACTGATAAAAAAGGGACACAATTTGGAACGACGATATTCTGGGCGCTACTTTATTTTAATATTTTTTTAATAATAACGTTACTGGCGGGTGAAAATGTCGCGAAAATTTGGACAAGCTCGCGTTATATCTTATAATCAACCGAGTACACAAATTATAAAATTTCATGTATATATCAAGTCAAACAAATGATGTTGGTTCTACACAAATGACTGTGTATTAGGGTGGAATTATATCACTATTTAATGAGATTTCAAATAAACAAATATTGTTATTCAAAATATAGGCTATATAAAAAATATGTTAAGGTAGACCATCAAAAATATTATTTAACCAATAAGGAGAAGTCCTTTTAGTGTTGACCTCCAAAAAATTTTCTTTAACAAGTAATGAAAGGTCGCAAGGACAAACCTAACTGTACTGCTACCACACTGGCAGCTGCAAATATCAAATTTCAAAATTTCACATTATCATGATAAATAAATATTCAAATTTCATAACACCTTATTTTAACATTGGTAAATTACCAAAATTGTAATAAGAATGTTGTATTGTATTATCTTTACTTTGAAATTTTATCTAATAACATATATTTCAACTAAAACCAAATTTAATTCATCATTTCAAAAACAAGTCAAATTACACCAAAATATCAACAAATAGCATGTCATCACCGTCAGTAAAAATGCCATTAAACAAAACTAAACTAAATACCTAAGCATCATCATTTTCTGCTTTATTGACATTTATTGAAATTCCCGCACTTAAATTGTAATTATTTGTATTTTGTTTTTGGTAATTTACACTCGTTCCCCCGCACACACTTGCCAAACAAAACCCCATTCCCCCTCCGCTCTGCAACAAAGTTCTTTTCAAATTTATCGTCCATTGAACAAATTCAATAATATAACAAAATTTTTGGTGAATACATATATGTGTATTTGTGAACGGGTGAGTGTACGTATATGTGTGTGAAAATTGTTAACACTTCATTGAACAATTTTGGTGATTTCAACAAAAATTTGCCACAATCTGTTTGAATGGATCCCAAAGCGAATATTATATAAGCGTGTACACTTGAACACTTGTGACACGCTTCGATACTTCATTACAGAGCTCAGCTGAGCTGGTTGGCTGACTGGCTGGCTTGATGACTGACTAGCTGGCTGAATGGTTATTTGGCTGACTGGCATTTTTGTTTTGTTGGAGTGAATGAATGGGAATTATGTTGAGGTTAGCAAAAGATAAACAGAGAAGGAAATCAACCGAACTCCATTGCACATTGCATGACGGCGGACATGCTGGCGTATGTGTGTGTGTGTGGTGTATTAAATATTTAACATTCCAAATACGCACCAAAGGTCAATCACCTGAGTTTTAATACGATATAATTTGATTTGCCATAACAGCAAATGAAATTGACGAATAATGTTTATTATGTTATGGCTTTGTTGAGGGGCGTGGTGGAGAAGAGATGGAGGGTGAGGTGGAATTTAATGGAAATTTAATATTTCAAAATGTCAATGGTAAATCATGTTAAACGGCATTTACACTGAATAACATCATGAATCTATAATCATTTTCAATAACAATTGGCTTGATTTAAGGCCTAATTTAAAACTTATTTTCTATATTTATTAAAAAAAAACATACATTTAAACAGAAACTCTGACCAAATAAATTTCAGTACATTGGAATATTTGGTCATGCATTAAATTCCAGTTCATGTTATATTTTTTAATTCAATATGTTAAAGTGTCACTTAAATTGCAACATTTCAAATATTATTTATAATACTGCTGCACAATAATACATACGTACGAATTCATATCAATGAAAATAATAGAAGTTTACTTCATGACATAGAGGTTAAGACGAGTTGATTCATTCATTGTAGTCCTGCCAATATAATTGTATGACGACATACACACATGCACATAAATGTACACATACCTGCATTCAAATCGACATACACACCCACACATACGCACACATTGACATATCATTGTTTAACAATGTCTTATGTCAACTTAATCAACAGAGCACACAATTTATGAAATTTAATTTCTAAATAAAAGTCAAACGAATGATGTTGATGCTATTCAAATGAGTGAGTATTAGGGTGGAATTTAAAATTTTTTTAAGTTGATTTTAAATAAAAATAATCGTTATTATTCAAAATAGAATGAGTACTGGATATATAGAAAATAAAAAAAGAGAATTTGAGATAAACTCTTCAAATAGATTCTTTAACTTATAAGGTAAGGTCGAGGTACAAACCTTGTTGTACCATTTACTTGAAATCAGATGGAAATTTATAAGTGGGAACTAAAATTAAAAAAGTAACAAAATTACCCACGATTATTAATCGGAGGAAAATGGCAAATATATGTATCTGAGTTTAAGCTAATTTTCAGCAATGTTAATAGGATTCGTCCATATTTTGGTTAAATAATGATCTGTGCCCAATTTCATCGAAAATGCATGGACATG
>NW_026889198.1:0-12326 GCF_032173495.1 Musca vetustissima
GCATCACTGTACTCCTTGAGAAGTTTTTGTATATCATCTCCATAGGGTGCTGGACGTCCCATGGTTCTAATCATTTGTCGATTGTGCAACAGATCTCTTTGTAGTCGTTGGTATTTTTTGTGGCATAGTTTTTTCCAACGCTTTAAATATCTGGCATCGTTCATCTCCATATAAATATCATTTTGTATAGCCTTTTCCAACCAATAATCCATATCACGATTATATTCATTGGTTTCCATTAAAATTGTGCATTTATTTCTTGAACTTTCCAAAATGCGATAATTTGGATTATTAATCACTTGGCAAGTAGCTTCTAAGGCATCTATTATATTCCTGCCATTGTTTGAATTTTGTTGATATAAACATTCCAATATTTTGTTATAACCCAATTTCAAATATTCGCCATAATATGTAGACGTATCTCCATGATCATCCACTTCGCATCGCATATGATTTATGTACTCTGCGAATTTTGGCATATTTGTTGTTGTAAACATATCTCCCAAGCCCAATATGGCATTAACATTTGCCTGTAATTGTCGTCGTGTTAAATTTAAAAATCCACTCAATACTTCGTGCTTTGGTTTGGTATACATAAATGGGGGTTTTCTAATGCCGTTTGTAATAGTTCTGGTGGTATTAGCCTGAGGACCTTCAATTGCTTGGATTATAGTATCTGATCTTTGAAAGTTATTTCTTGGAATTTGTATTACCGATCTTACAGTACGTTCTGTGATAATGAGAGTTTTACAATCATTCCTGGTATGTGAGATATCACCCAGCGAAAAACGATCAACAAATGGTGAAGCCATGAGATTCAAACAATCGGTAGTTTGTGTGGGGCGAACAATGACGCTTTGTGGTTTATTGCTAGCATTACCAGCCACAACACTTTGTGGTTTTTTAGATTTCGCCTTCGATCTCTTGTTTTTAACATTTTTAGGTCTATTGTTTGGTGTCGCATTGCGTATATTAGCTGCAGCGGAAGTGCTGGGTAAATATCTGTCGTTATCATTTGTCTATAGAGATACAAATAAATGCATTTTAAAAGAAATTTTAAATTTTTATTCCAATCTACTAACCTCGCAATCTGAATTAGTTAAGTCAACAAAGAATGGTTTATTCGGAATTAAGATAATCTGAAATTAGATTAATACATACATATGTTTTGTTTTTTTATATTATTTATGCCATAAACTCCACTTACATCATCTGAGAAATCCGTAATTGCATTATTAATATCCATTTTGGTAGTAGTATTTATTCAGAATCTGATTATAGATATAATACTGAAATAATAAAATTGAAGAGTTAAAAAATAATTTTATACAATTAATAATAATCAAGAAATATCCCAGCCATAAATGTGGATTCCCCCCTAAAATATATTTTTTAATGACTTTTAATTAAAAAAGTGGATTTTTTTAAGAATATTTTTTCAAGGTCTATTACATTTATTATTTAAGCGTGGTTTTGTGAAAAAAAATTGGTAGAGTCTGGCTTTAAGCGAGGATTTTTTAGAAATATTTTCATGGTAAAGCGCGGCTTCAAACGAGGATTTAAAAAATATATATTATCAGGGTATAGCACAGCTTCAAGCGAGGACATTTCATTCTCCAGATTCTGGATTTATAAATATTGAACATTTTGACTCTTTGTGGCTAATTGATCTAGCCTTGGTGAAGATAAGAGGTTGTAGAAAGTTTGGTTCAAATCGGTCATCCCATTAGCCTGATATTGGATTTATAAACATTGAAAATGTTGAGTCTTTGTATGGGAGGTACCGGAAGGAGTGGATTAATGGTTACCATCTTCCTACTTGATCTAGGCTTGGTAAAAATAACAGGTTGTGTAAAGTTTTGTTAAAATCAGATAGTCCGTTTGCATGTTATAAAATTAATATTTAGCATAATTTTGACCATTTTGCGGGGGAGGTACCAGAAGGAGTGGACCGATATTTCCCATCTTCGAACTTAAACAAAGTTTGGAAGAAATATTAAGATGTGCAAAGATTGGATGAAATCGATTATTCCCTTCGATAGTTACCGTGCGCACCACCCAGACAGACGGACAACGCACCGACGGACATGGCTTAATCTGAAACGGATTTGGTTCATAGAAACATGGGGTCTAAAACCAATATTTCACTGAGGCACATTTTCACCGTATTAAAGTGTATATACCCACCTTAGCCATAAGGCTGAGGGTAT
This sequence comes from Musca vetustissima, assembly GCF_032173495.1. NCBI lineage: Eukaryota > Metazoa > Arthropoda > Insecta > Diptera > Muscidae > Musca > Musca vetustissima. The sequence continues at coordinate 2,211 of NW_026889198.1, forward strand.
AAAAATGAGGAGAGTTTTCAGCATTGTAAAGCGTGAAACTATCCCCATACGACAGAAATTCAGTGAATATATGAAGTGGTGGAAAGCAGAATCATAAATGCATGGAGAGGGTTCAACAGTGATGCACTGTCTGCCCTATTCTGCTAATAAATGAAATGTTTGTCAGGTTCGATGAACTAAACGTTTTTGTTATGTTAAGGCATAAGTCTAGTTATGGAAAATTGCTTTTTTGGTAGATACAGGCCGGCCTCCAAATTTCAGAGTGGACCGTTGTATTTTAACATTGATTTTTAAAATTCACTAAGGTCATATGGTTATCAATTTAAAGTGATTGAAGTCTTGATTACAAAAATTTAATTTCCTTATCGAAGATGTCCATACTTCCTGTGTATGGACCTCTAATATCGTTTTAATGGCTAAAGACTTTGTATTTGGACGCAATGTTTATACAAAGAAGATTCTTTTCCGTAGCCGGACCGTGCCCTAAAGAAGGCTTGTTCCCTTTTTTTCTTGGGGAAAATCGGTATTTCTGGAGATATGGGCCTTCAAAGTTCCGTTGGGACCATTACATTTTCTCACGGTTCTTAATATTTACTGAGGCAATATGGGTGTCAAGCGTTTGAAGTCCTGATTACAAAAACACTATTCAAATTATAAGGAGATGCGATCGCGTAGCCGGAGCTGCCTCCTGTTCATAGGAGAAAGTCTAAAATCCCCGGCCAAAGGCGGGCTACCCATTAACACTTTTCTAAGTAACAGAAGACCAATTTTTTAGAATGTGTGAACTTATTTGATAAGAATATTACATTTTTGTAATCAGGGCTTAAAAGGTTTTAAATTGATACCCACATTGCCTTAGTAAATTTTAAAAATCATGAGAAAATACAATGGCCCTAATGGAACTTTGGAGGCCCATATCTCCAGAAATAACGATTTCCGCAATAAAAAAGGATACCTTAGTAATCAGAAACCCAAGGAATATTGCCGTATATAGTATTAGACTGTATTCTCGTTCTTCTCCTTAATAGACACAAAAACAGAGGTAGGTCCACCTCTTTCAAGTAACTTTAAAAAATTCAAGTTACAATATTAAATTGTTTGTATACTTACAAAGGTTTCCAACACCTTGAGATAGGTATCCAAGAGGTATGTATTATGCTAGCACTTTCCTTACATCCATCGGTGTAGTAATAAACCGAGAGGAAGTCCTCGCCGTATTAAACTGTCTTTCGGCGATGGTTTAAATGGAAGACTGCCCTTGTAATTTAACAAAATGGATATTCTAAATAATAATTAAAAATGCATTGATGTTTTAAAGGAAAAAATTGTTCATGGACTTACCTCTCCTTTTCAACGCAAAAAAACTTCAAAGAACGGACGCGAACAAAGACTGCAAAAAAAATATTTGATCCACTCCTATTGGACTAATCACATCGAAGACTTTTGCAAAATAAAAACGAAGAAAAACGCGCAAAAACAATGACGTGCAGGATTGTTTTTTCATATATATTAATATTTCTTTGGTAAATAATTGGAATTTCTAATTTAGTTTGGATATTTTTTCTATTCCTCCTCCAAGAAGATTTTCTCCGTTTTGTATTAAATGTACGTTATAACTTCTTTTTCTGTCGAACACAAATGACAGCCAACTAGTTGTCTCTTTCACTCTCTCTCTCACTGTTGAAGTGTTGCCAATTTTACATGCAGAAATTTGCACCAACTCAATGAAAAACGCTCCACCTAAGGAGATCATTTAAAAATTTTATAATTATCGATTTTTTACGAATATCGCTACTTTATTTTATAGTCAGGAGATTTATAGTCTGTTCCCGTACTGCTAGAATCTACTCGATTTTACTATTTTCTTCGATAGCATAAAGGAAAATTCGTTATCGTAGTAAAAAAGTAGTGGATTCTTGCATTAATAAAAAAATTCCAGGAAGGAAAAATATTATTTGTCTGTTCCCGTACTGCATGAATCTATTATCGTTTACTATTTTCATCTATATCATAAAGAAAAATTTATTATCGTAGTAAAAAGTAGTAGAACCTTGCAATACGGGAACATGCCATATTTAAGAATCCACGACTCATTGGAATATATTATTTATAAAAATAAGGCCTTTGGTATGTTTTAAAAATGCACAGCTTTTGCTGTGGGCATACTTTAATACGTAATTTTTAAACGGAGATATTTACTCTGTTCCAGAACCTACAACACCTCTCAATGGATCGAAATTATTTTCGATTTTTTCCTTTTTTTATATATTTGAAAACATTTAGTAGTTTTTAAGTACGGGAACAGACCATATATGTGATGCCCTTTGGTAGAACGTTTTTCAGTTAGTTTGACATTTTTTGCATGTAAAATTGGCGATCCTTCTACCGTGAGTGCGAAAGAGACAGATAGTTCACAGAGCATTGTGATCGACAAATTATAACGTAAATTTAATACAAAAAAAGGTGAAGAGCTTCACGTAAGGCGAACATAAAATGGTAACAAGATTGAAAGTCGAACTATTTTCTAAAATATTGTTTATATAAAATGGAGGGTAAGTTAAAAATTTTCGTTCATTGTCGAATTTATCATATAAATTTTAATGTGTTTTTTTATTTAGATAATCCTTTTAATTAGTCTACTAGATGAGTCTTCCGCTTCCTACAAGTAGTCTATAGATTGCCTCGATGCCTTCTGCACACTTTATTACAATGGATGTCAGAAACGTTCTATGTATATGTATCTTAACGAAGTGGAGTTCTCATGTAAGTACGGAGATTCGGTAGCGTAGCAGTAGTTACCATATGTACATAGAAGAAAGTCTTAAATCCCCGGCCGAAGACTTTCTCCTATGGACAGGTGAAAATTTGGCTACGTCATTAAAATTTCCTTTATATCAAAATATTACTTATATAGCCGGCCTTCGGCCGTGGATTAAAGACTTTTTCCTCGAGACAGGCGGAAAATTCGGCTAACGCATTAACATTTTTTATAAACTAATTTTTCCTAAATAGCCGGCATTCGGCCGGGGATTTAATGCAGGTGGAAAATTTATCTGACATCTGACAGGCCTTCGGCCGGGGATTTAAGTCTTTCTCCTATGGGAAGATGGAAAATTCGGCTATGCGATCGACATTTTCTTTAAATAAACATGTTTCTCTAAATATACGCCAATAATACCATAATCGGTCCATAAATGTCGAAGTTATGAGCATATGAATTCCGGAACTTCAGATGTCCATATATTTTCGTGATCAGGGAGACGAGATCTGTGGTAAAAATTTCAGAAAAATCGGAGATGAGTCCTTAAAACCAACTTAAGCCAACACTTTTAATTTATAGGAGATTCGGTCGCATAGCCGTAATTACTAAGGACGTAGGTGAAAGTCTAAAATCCACGTCTGAAAGCCAAAAACACCATATTGTTTTTCAGAATTGTAAAATGGTCCCGTGGGTCCCATATCTCAGAAAGTATGGACTTATGTTATAAGAATATTAAATTTTTGTAATCAGGGCTTTAAATTAACACACATATTACCTTAGTGAATTTTAAAAAATCAGGAGAAAATACTATGGTCCCAACGGATCTTTGGAAATACCGATGTCAGTGCTCCATGGACCCGCAAGGGAGCCCTAAACTAGACTTGTTCCTCATATTACCCAGGTTTTTAATTCCGTGCCTTATTTATCTGGTTCTACCGGACTGATAGAATTATGTCGTAAGTCAACTTTAAAGTTCGGCCGCACATTGCTTTCAAATTTTTACCATATGTAGTCCTTGGGGCCCTGGTTACAATATACTTTTTCGGCTTAAATGCAATTTACTTACACCTCTCAGAAAATTGCCATTTGTAGCCCTTTTTATACTGATTACGTCAACTTACATTTTTTCGAAATGTATGTCTGGATTCCAAAGTTCAAAAAAGCTCCTACTTTTTATCAAAAATATTTAAAATTAGCACTCCGGAATATTTGATTTTTTTTACTAGAGTAGTCTTTTTGATACTGATTACAAACACATTAATTGCTTTGAGACAACTTCATAATTCCAGCGGTATGGGGATTCAAAATTTTTAAAATAACTCCATTTGGTTTTCATTTGTTCGCCTTATATGGAGATTAAATGTTTACATTAAAAAAATCTGCTCGAGTATCCCATATTTCCACCTGTCCAGAAAGGTTTTAAAGAAAAGTCTGCTCGCGTAGCCCAATTTTCTAAAAACCCAACCGAAAACCCAATACGTAGAAAAAAAATTAGTAAAAAGAAATTCTGCGTTGGTAGTATGAAGTTATCGTTATCAGTTTTAAAAGGATTTTCTGTAATAAAAATTTAAATATTTTTGGAGTGGTATTTACAATGGGTATATTTTTGGAACTTTGGAGCCCCATATACCGGGAAGTAATGTTTTCCTCACGACAAACTAAGGCAATGTGGATATCAATTTAAAGCAGTTGAAATTCTGATGACAAAATCAAGAACCCCTATAGTGGCTTAAGTCCATTTTACCATTAGTAGTTATTGTTGAGCGGATTGCAGTGATATATGTTGGGAAATACACAGGTACCATCGTATTGTCTAATTATTTCTTTGATTGGGAACGAAAACATTTTGACAGCACGGGTGATATAATCTGATATTCCTGTAGCATCTTTTAAATAGGACCATTTTGCTTTGGTCCTTACTTAAATGCTCCTTAATATTCTTCCATGCATGTAATTATTCTCCCATAAATTCAAATATTCACTTTCAATTCCATGTTCATAAAAATCCCATTTGTTTTAAAATATGTTGTAAAAAAAACAAACAATACAGCAAATCAAAATCATAAACAACATTACGTGGAATTGCTATTCTACGAGCTTCATGGCAAACTACTTAGCAGCGAAAATACAACAAACAGAAATTTCCTATCCTCAGTTTTCTGTGAAGTTGTTTGGTGCCCGCTGTGTTTTTCTTGGCCATGTGTAAATAATAGGCAAACAAATGTAGTACCTATAAAAGCTTTATTCTGCTGTTCAGAAAAGGCACCATCCATTCTTGAGCCAAACACCACCAGCATCCATCCTTGAGCCAAACAGCCAGCCAGGTTGTGATAGGAAAAATAACTCGGCAAAATATTGTGTGGGTGCTGCACTTCATTGTCTACTTTTTGTGTGAAAGACAAAGGCGTTGCTGCACACCAATTGCATTTGAATGGACTCCTAGTTCGCAGTCAGTCGAGAGGAATATCAACAAAACACAATGGTTCTAAATGCATTAGGGAGAATCAACCTAGCAGAATTGCTGGGAGTTATTCTGAAATAGTAGGCATGGACAGAATATTTTTTTAAAGAAAATCTAAGCTATATGCGAGGATTTCGTAAAGAATATTTTTCAAAGACATCTACCAATCGTCGATTTTGGGAGAATATTTACTTAAAAGCTTGAATTTTGTAAACAAAATATTCTATCAAGGACCTTAACACCTATGAGCATTGATTTTTTCGAGGACCTTTACCACTATAATAGTGAACTTCTAAAAAATATTTTTTCAAAGACCTTATAAGCCAAAGGCGTGGATTTTTAAAGAATATTTGTTCAAGGACCTTCTGAGGCATAGTCGTGGATTTTTAAAGAATATTTTTGCAAGGACCTTCTGAGCCACAGGCGTGGATTTTTAAGAATATTCGTTCAAGGATCTTCTGAGCCATAGCTGTGGATTTTTAAAGAATATTTTTTCAAGGATCTTGTGAGCCATAGCCGTGGATTTTTAAAGAATATTTTTTCAAGGGCCTGCTGAGCCATAGGCGTGGATTTTTAAATAATATTTTTTCAAGGACCTTCTGAGCCATAGGCGTGGATTTTTAAATAATATTTTTTCAAGGACCTTCTGAGCCATAGGCGTGGATTTTTAAAGAATATTTTTTCAAGGACCATCTGAGCCATAGGCGTGGATTTTAAAAGAATATTTTTTCAAGGACCTTCTGAGCCATAGGCGTGGATTTTTTAAGAATATTTTTGCAAAGACCTTCGGAGCCATAGGCGTGGATTGTTTAAGAATATTTTTGCAAGGACCTTATGAGCCATAGGCGTGGATTGTTTAAGAATATTTCTGCAGGGAACTTCTGAGCCATAGGAGTGGATTGTTTAAGAATATTTTTGCAAGGACCTTCTGAGCCATAGGCGTGGATTGTTTAAGAATATTTTTGCAAGGACCTTCTGAGCCATAGGCGTGGATTGTTTAAGAATATGTTTGCAAGGACCTTCTGAGCCATAGGCGTGGATTGTTTAAGAATATTTTTGCAAGGACCTTCTGAGCCATATGCGTGGATTGTTTAAGAATATTTTTGCAAGGACCTTCTGAGCCATAGGCGTGGATTGTTTAAGAATATTTTTGCAAGGACCTTCTGAGCCATAGGCGTGGATTGTTTAAGAATATTTTTGCAAGGACCTTCTGAGCCATAGGCGTGGATTGTTTAAGAATATTTTTGCAAGGACCTTCTGAGCCATAGGCGTGGATTGTTTAAGAATATTTTTGCAAGGACCTTCTGAGCCATAGGCGTGGATTGTTTAAGAACATTTTTGCAAGGACCTTCTGAGCCATAGGCGTGGATTGTTTAAGAATATTTTTGCAAGGACCTTCTGAGCCATAGGCGTGGATTGTTTAAGAATATTTTTGCAAGGACCTTCTGAGCAATAGGCGTGGATTGTTTAAGAATATTTTTGCAAGGACCTTCTGAGCCATAGGCGTGGATTTTTTAAGAATATTTTTGCAAGGACCTTCTGAGCCATAGGCGTGGATTGTTTAAGAATATTTTTGCAAGGACCTTCTGAGCCATAGTCGTGGATTGTTTAAGAATATTTTTGCAAGGACCTTCTGAGCCATAGGCGTGGATTGTTTAAGAATATTTTTGCAAGGACCTTCTGAGCCATAGGCGTGGATTGTTTAAGAATATTTTTGCAAGGACCTTCTGAGCCATAGGCGTGGATTGTTTAAGAATATTTTTGCAAGGACCTTCTGAGCCATAGGCGTGGATTGTTTAAGAATATTTTTGCAAGGACCTTCTGAGCCATAGGCGTGGATTGTTTAAGAATATTTTTGCAAGGACCTTCTGAGCCATTATAAGTGTAGGCTTGTTTAAGGACCTTTCCCCCTATTGTATTAAGAGTATTTTAAAAGGACAATCGCCACTATAAGTGTAGGTTTGTAAGGCCCTTCCTCACTATTATATTAAGAGTATTTTAAAGGCTATTTTTCCCAAAATGTTTGGAGTGAAGTGTTTAAAGCGCATCAATTTCAGATGTTCCTTCCCACAGTTAGTTGCTGTTCATAACTTTCCATGTTCACGTACCTAACTAAAGTTTCCTCACTGCCACTGTTCTCATAACAAAAACCTGTGCAATTCCATTAAATGCATAAAGTGGTGCCACAAAAAAACCCCACTCAATGCCCAAAGCAATGATTATTTCTTCCGTGCGGATATGTGCTACTTCCATATTCAAAGCAATACTATTCCTCTGTACAATTTCTTAGTGTTAATGGCTTAAATGCATTTTATTAAGTCATAAAAAATGCACATTTGGGCGCTGTTCCCACCAGAACATCAACAAAATCTCTTGGGGGTAAATGTACAACAACAAGAACATAAATGAAGTCTTCAGTAGGAGTTAAGTGCTTCAGGTGGTAACAGCCCACGCTCCATGCTATCATCATTGCAAAATTCAGTGTGGATATATACTTCGGAGCAGGCCAGAACTCCCAGTGCCTCACAGCGTTGCCATGCACCCAAAATATGTGCGGGAAATTTAAACAATGAGACGAAATAAGAGATTATTTTTTAATAGGTTGGGTCTTCCAGATAATACCCACCCTATACCAATAAAAATCCGCACACATTCCTTCCATAAAAAATCAAAGTGGCAACGCTTCAACTGTTATTCCTCCCAAGCTATGATGTTTATTTTCCTTTTGCAAATATTTACGTGTGCATTAAGCTGAAACGGGAAAAAGTCCGGATTATTGTTTTATTATTTCATAATGTAAGTAGATTTCGCCGGAAAATACAAATACATACCAACTTATCCACCAACACACACACATATACATGCAACGTGCTCTTTGCATTCCAGGCATTTGGTAGCCGTGTTTGTTTTTTATTTTGCAGTGCAAATTTGCTCCTTCATTGTCTACAAGTCGACTGGATTGCCGGTTGGTTGGCTGACTGACTGACTCCAGGAACCTTTTGTAAATGTTTACGACCTTTAAATGCAATCATTTCGAGCGGAAATTTGCTTTTCATAAGCATTTCGGTGTATTGTGTTTACACAGCGCAGCTGTCTGGAATTATGGAGGAGAATCCTGTTATTGTTGTTTCATAATTTTTAAAATATAAAAAAGAACTCAAGAGACCCTCTTTAAACTTGGCGTCGATTTTTAAGGAATATATATTTTTTTTCAATAACCATCCAACCACGTGGTTTTTTAAAGAATATTTTGTCAAGGCCACTTCTAAGCGGATTTTTAAAGAATATTTGTCAAGACCCAACTCAAGGTGTAGATTTTATAAAGAACCATTTCAAGGCGTGATTCTTTTTTTTAGGAGAAGAATGGTATAGGGACCCTGCAGACAGTAGCAACACGTACTGTAATGGAGAATTATCGGGTGAAAAGGAGAGAGGAGAAACATGTTTTCAGAAAAAAAGAAATAACAAGATAAACGTGAGCGTGAGCAAATCGAGATGTACAGAATTCAGAATGAAGTCCAAAAATTTTACCAACGAGTAAAACACCAAACCGAAGATGTGCCTGCACCAAGGCACATCTTCCTGTAGAGATAAAGAAGGAAGCCAGATGAAAGACACGGACAGAGTGCTGAGTATCTGGAAGAAGCATTTTGAAAAACTTCTGGTATTAAATAATGGCGGTGAAGAAGATACCCCAGAACTAATTAGAGATGACGGTATAGAATGTAAGGTCAGAATAGCAATTAATCGGCAGAAGAACAATAAAGCAACAGGAACCGATGGGTTACCAGCCGAACTATTCAAGACTGATGGTCAGATGCTGGTCAGGAGCATGTACCAGTTGATTAACACAATTTGGCTAGAGGAATGCATGCCTAATGATTGGAACCTCAGCACCCTGTGTCCCGTGCACAAAAAAGGAGACAAGACGATATATGCAAACTATAGAGGAATAAGTCTCCTTCCAATTGCCTATAAAATGCTATCCAGAGGGCTGTGTGAACAACTGAAGCCAATGGTCAATGACATTATTGGACCATGCCAATGTGGCTTCAGACCTGGCAAATCCACAATTGACGAGATTTTCACTCTGCGCCAAATCCTGGAAAAATCCACAAAAAACAGATCGACACATGGGTCGAACATTGAGAGCGGTAACAGCCACCTTTGAACAAATTGAGAAGGAGTCTGCCAAAGTGAGTCTGACAGTAAACGGCGAGGAGACCAAGCTGATGGTATCTACGCGTAAGACGTCAAGTAGACTCGGACCAACTGTGGAACTTGAGAACTACAACTTCGAGATAGTCAAAGATTTTATATACCTCAGTACCGCCATAAACAAAACGAATAACACCAATTTTGAAATTCGGAGAAGGATGGGTACTTACGCAAGCAGATAAAGCAGCTCTTAGAGTGTTTGAGAGAAATATCCTCCGAAAGATCTATGGGCCGATCTGCGTTGACGGTGAATATCGCCGTCGTATGAACCATGAGCTGTACCAGCTATTCTCGTACATCGGCATTGTTAGACGTAGTGAGCTGCAGCGACTACGGTGGCTAGGTCATGTTGTGAGAATGGATGAAGATGCCCCAGCCCTAAAGGCATATAAAAGCGAACCAGCTGATGGTTCACGCAGAAGGGGAAGGTCACGAATAAGATGGAAAGATCAAGTGGAGGACAACATTGCCAAATATGATCTTTTAAACTGGAAAAACTGCGCAAAAGACTGAAGCGCCTTTTTTAAGCTCGGCTTATGGAACGAAAGTTCTGTCAAAAGTTAGCCTGCTTTTGACAGAACTAAGTATTTTTTTCAAGGACAATTAATTGTTTCAGAGTTTTTTTTTTTCTAGATATCGCGCCACACATCTATGGAATGTATATATGCCTATTTTT
>NW_026889199.1:0-12453 GCF_032173495.1 Musca vetustissima
GGAGCTGAATAAATTGGAATTGTCCTCTACTGGCAACAAGGCTGAACTACAAAAACGTCTGTTGGATGAGTTCGAGCGCCGTGGTATGAACATCGATACATATGAGTTTGACAGTAAGGATGAAGTGGATTTATCGGAAATGGGCGAATCCAACGGTGGGGAAGTCTCGTCAGTAGCTGCCAGGGGTGACGATTTCAGAGAAATGCTGGCTAAAATGTTTCCAGAAACACGAGACGAAGGAGAGAATTCCAGAAAGTCAGAAGAAAACACGAGACGAATGTTCGAAGAGAATTCCAGAAAGTTAGATGAACTCAAGGCGGAGAATTGTAGAATGTTTGACGAAAATTCGAGAATAATGAACGAGAAACTCGAGAACATTACAGAAGTTATTGGAAGGAGAGTGGAAACCGTGGAGGTCCAAATTAAAGAGTTGGATAAGAAAGTGCAGTCGGTCGACGAGAAGATTCTGTCTGTGGATGAGAAATTTCTGGCCCACGACCACAGGTTTACGAATCTGGAGAAGAAAATTTCGGAACTGGAAATTAAAGGTGGTCCGGTGCGAGTTCCTGATAACACACTAAAAATCAAACCTCCTGTATTCGACGGCTCTACGTCATTCAATGTTTTCAAGTTACAGTTCGAGACAGTGGCTTCTAGAAATTCGTGGAACGACAGCGACAAAGCGGTTGCACTACTTCTGGCATTGAAGGGCAGTGCTGCTGATGTTATACAGAGTATTCCTGTCGCTTCTAGGAACAACTATGAAGATGTTATTGCTGCACTGGAACGTAAGTACGGTGGCGAACATAAACAAAACATCTACCTTATGGAACTAAGGGGAAAAGTACAGAGGGCAAACGAGACGCTACAAGACTTTGCAGCTGAGGTGGAACGTTTGGTGCTAATGGCGTATCCAGGAGAGAATCACCCATTGCTGGACCGTATGAAAATCGAAACCTTTGTGAATGGCATACGTGACCCTGAGATTAAATGTGCAACATATGCGTCACCAAAAGCGTCGTTTGCCGAAACTGTGTCGTTTGCCCTTGCCCAAGAGACGGCAAGAATAATTGTTAAGCCCCAGACCCACAAGATTCGCCAACTGGAGACCGAAGGTTGCGAACCCAAATCTCTCGTTAACTCGATCAAGGACGCCATGAAGCAGGTAATAGAAGAAACAAAGTTAGTAGGGATGACTAAGCCCAGGGTTAGATGCTACAACTGCGATAAAGCAGGTCATATTGCGCGCGAATGCAGAGCTAAGCGCAAACGATCCAGGTCATCGTCACCACCTCCAACGAAAGATGGTAGACGAATGGCTCAACAGTCCACCAATGAGTCACCGTTAAACTAAATCGAGCCAGTCCAGCGGGGCATGAACTGGCTCCCATCGACGATGGCCCCACAATCTCCATAGCAATAGTACAACAGAAAAGTCACAACCTAACAACAACTGGGTACATCAATGGTGACAAGCGAGTTCTGACGTTAGATACTGGCGCATCAAAGTCCATCATAAGATCAGATCTGGTAAAGGGAAACATAACGCAACTTAATGGAGTCAGACTGCGCACAGCAACGGGGGAGCCCGCGGCCGTACACGGCAAGATTACCCTGAGACTAACTATTGCCAATAAATCGGTGAATTACGATTTTATAGTTGCCGATATCGTAGACGAAGTGATAATAGGCGCAGATTTTATGATTGCCTTCGGTATCAATCTGGATATGAAAGAGCGTGTGATGACCTGGTCTAACGTCGAAATTCCGTTAAACGTGGGCTACGATGAAAGTACACCCATTAGACGTCTGACTACGGACCATCCAGAGATAATACCGCCCTGTGCCGAAGCAATAATATGGGTACCAATGAATGGAGATTGTGGAGCCGAGAAGTTGTGGGTGGTGGAACCAGCAGAAAACAGATACAGTAACATCCTAATAGCGAATGCCCTGGTGAAAAGCAACGAGGACGGATTGATTCCTGTTAGAGTTTTGAACCTGTCAAACAAGCAAGAGCAAATTTGTAAATTTTCCGAAGTTGGACAATGCACACCAGCTGAAGCTGTAGTTAATTTGGAAACTAGCACCGAAAAGCCAGCAGCCATGGAGAAGAAGCACCTCGACGGCTACATAAAAGAGTGGACACACCAATTATCACCTTCCGAGAGGAACAAGGCTAAGCAGCTATTATGGAAGTATGCCTCTACCTTTGCGTTGACAAAAGAGCACCAAGGAAGAACATCAGTGGTGAAGCATGAAATCAATACAGCAGACGCGCGACCCATTAAACAGCCTCCAAGAAGTGTTCCCCTGGCCAAAAGAGACGAGGTCCAGAAGCTGATAAGTGAAATGGAAAAGAGTGGTGTAATAGAACCATCGTCAAGTCCATGGTGCTCCCCAGTGGTCTTGGTCAAGAAGAAAGACGGAAGCACCCGGTTTTGTGTGGACTACCGAAAGTTAAATGATGTCACCAAGAAAGACAGCTATCCGCTCCCAAGAATCGACGACACATTGGACACATTAGCCGGGACGTCATGGTTCTCCACCCTCGACCTGCAGAGTGGGTACTGGCAAGTAGAGATCGCCGAGAAAGATAAGGAGAAAACAGCGTTTGGCGTTAATGGGGGTCTCTGGCAGTTCAATGTCATGCCATTCGGACTCTGCAACGCCCCGGCTACATTTGAAAGGCTGATGGAGCGTGTGTTAAAAGGGCTGCAGTGGAAGTCATGCCTCATATACCTGGATGACATCATAGTCATGGGACGCAACTTCGACGAACACATCAAGAATTTAAAGGATGTTCTTCAGCAGCTTTCGTCTTCAGGCCTCAAGCTGAACCCAAAGAAGTGCAGTCTCTTCCAACGAGAGGTGAAGTTCCTGGGGCATCACGTGACGCCGGAGGGCATATCGACGGATAAGGAGAAAATTCAAGCCGTCAGAGATTGGCCGCAGCCCCGAAATCTCCATGAGCTGCGAAGCTTTCTGGGTCTCTGCACCTACTACCGTCGATTTGTCCCAAATTTTGCCAACATCGCCGCCTGTCTACACCGCTTAACGCAAAAAGGCCAGAGGTTCCAGTGGGGCAACGACCAAGAAGAGGCGTTCAGTAAACTCAAAGACATGCTATGTAGAGCCCCCATTTTGGCATACCCTATACCTGGCGGAAAGTTTGCTCTGGACACAGACGCAAGTGCGTGCGGCATCGGTGGCGTCCTTTCCCAGGAAATCGACGGACAGGAAAAAGTCATCGGGTACTACAGCCGGACATTGTCGAAGCCTGAGAGGAATTACTGTGTGACGAGGAGAGAGCTGCTTGCTGCCCTTGAGAGCGTTAAACACTTCCACAAATACCTATATGGCCAGCATTTCCTGCTGAGGACCGACCACGCTGCTCTCCAATGGTTGCTGCGGTTTAAGAATCCGGAAGGTCAACTAGCCCGTTGGATCGAGAGGCTCCAGAGTTATGATTTCAGAATCGAGCACAGAAAAGGCGGAAAACACGGTAATGCTGATGCCCTGTCTCGTCGGCCATGCAAGGTAGAATGCAGGCATTGCTCAAAGGCTGAGAATAAGGAGAATATCGTTGATGTCCGACTATTGCAGTTTGAGTCGGGTGAAGATTGGTCGACGGAACAACGAAGAGATCCCATTCTGGGCAAAGTAATTTCGGCCATTGAAACGGGCAAGCGACCTAGTCGTAAAGAAATTACCTCCGAAAGCCCTCTTTTAAAATCCTATTGGGCCCAGTGGGACAGTCTACTTATAAAAGATGGCTGCCTATATCGCAAATGGGAAAGTGAGGACGGTAAATCTCACCGGAACTTGATCGTCGTCCCAGACTCCAAAATAAGAGATGTCTTGTCGGAGTTTCACGATGGGCCAAGTGGAGGACACCTTGGCATAGCAAAGACCGCTGAAAAGGTAAAGCAGAGATTCTACTGGGTCGGCTGTCAAAAATCCATTGCCGACTGGATCGCCAATTGTGAAAGGTGCATAAAAGCTAAAGGTCCAACACGGAAGAGTCGAGGCTACATGCAGCAGTATAATTCAGGAGCCCCTTTTGAAAGAATCGCAATGGATGTAGCTGGACCGTTCCCAACAAGCGACTCTGGGAACCGGTATGTCTTAGTGGTCATGGATTACTTCAGTAAATGGCCAGAGGTTTATGCTATCCCAAATCAAGAAGCCAGGACAATTGTGGATGTGTTCAGCAAAAATTGGATTTGTCGCTATGGTGTTCCATCTGAGGTTCATTCCGATCAAGGTAGGAATTTTGAATCGGCGATCTTCAAGGAAATGTGTGACTCCTACGGAATCAAGAAAACCAGAACGACGCCCCTACATCCACAATCAGATGGCATGGTGGAAAGATTCAATCGCACCCTTGAAGAACATCTACGGAAAGTGGTGGACAGCGGTCAACGAGACTGGGATGAGCATATTCCCAAGTTTTTGCTGGCTTATAGATCGGCCATTCATGATTCCACATCCCGGACCCCAGCCAAAGTTCTGTTCGGAAATGAATTAAAGCTACCTGGCGATTTGATATTCGGTGCTGCCCCAAACGACGATGTGAACCAAGATGAAGACAGTCAAAACTCTTTTAGCAAAGTCCACGATGCAGTTCGCCATCGAATAAAAATGGTTAGCAACCGCATGAAGGCAAGGTACGATCGAGCGGCAAATACCGATGGGTTTCAAGAAGGGCAACTGGTACTATTGTTCAACCCACAACGGAAGAAAGGACTTTGCCCCAAATTGCAAACGCACTGGGAAGGACCCTACAAGATTGTCACGAAAATAAATGACGTCGTTTATCGCATCCAGAGGAGCGACAGTCCCAGGTCGAAGATGAAAGTTGTACATTTGGAGCGGTTGACCCCCTACGGAACGGGAACTGTGCCTATTCGGGACGAACAGGCTTAAGCGGGGGGCAATGTTACGAATATAACTTTAGATTTAAGTTAATTTAGATGAATTCCGTTAATTTAAGAATTTGAATTGTAACGTAAATTTCTACTACGCAGTTTATTTGAATAACTTCACAACAACAACTACTGTATAGATTTTTCTACATCCTTCCATTTCCTCTTTCATTTTCTATTTTGTTATTGTCGTACAATTCTTGTTAAACGTCATTCCTCTTTCTTTGCTATTCCCTCGCCTGTATATGTGTTGTTGTTATTGTAAGTTTGTTTACTCAAGTTTGTTGTTGTTATTGTTCACTCAGTAAGTTTGTTGTTGTTATTGTTACTCAATGTGTTTGTTGCATTGGTAGATTGTTCGTGATCTAGGTGTTACCAGATCATCTAGAAACTTCTGTAGCGACAGGCAGGGCTCATATAAATAGAGGGAATGGAAAGGCAGTGAGTCAGTTGTGAATCAGATCGCGAATTGAAACCGTCGTGTAAAGTAAAGTGCAAAGTAAAGTTGTGTGAATAAAATCATTGTAATAATCGTAATCTGAAAGAACCCGCGTTTTATTTGGTACGAGTTGTATCGGGAAATAAAACAACGTCTACACGGGATTTAGTAAAACCCAAGAACGTAACAATATTTTTTAATTATTTGTTTTTTTTTTTATTTTTAGGGCACCTCAAAACGTGGTCTTGGCCCAGCACAAATTGCAGTCATGATGAGAAATCTAATGTTACGTCTGGGATATAAGAAATTCTTTATTCAAGGCACTGATTGGGGTTCTATAATCGGGTCACACATTGCCACACTATTCCCTGAAAATGTTCTTGGCTACCACTCTAACATGTGTACCGTCTCGAGTCCCAAATCAATGATTAAAGGTCTAATAGCTGGTTCTTTCCCTGGCATCTTTGCACCTAAAGGATATGAAGACTTCTTTTCTCCGGTATCGGAAAAAATACACTTTCTCCTAGAAGAAACAGGTTATGCTCATTTACATTCAACAAAACCCGATACAATTGGTACCGCCTTACATGACAATCCAGTTGGTTTAGCGGCCTATATACTTGAAAAATTCTCAACATGGACAAATGCTACCTATCGTCATCTGCCCGATGGCGGACTTAAGAAACGTTATAAATTGGATGCCCTACTGGATAATGTTATGATTTATTATCTAACAAACTCGATTACGACATCGATGCGCATTTACAAAGAAGCAGTAACGGAGGAACAACGGGCTCTAAAACTGGATCGTGTTCCCACGAATGTACCGACAGCATGTGCCCGCTTCAAAAACGAAATGATGCATTTCATGGATCTGCAGCTGAAGGATAAATATAAAAATTTAATACAAAGTACCTACTACAAGGAGGGTGGTCATTTTGCTGCCATGGAAGTGTCTGATATTGTCTATAAAGATTTTATAGAATTTGTTAAAAAAGTAGAAAAAATTAAGAAAATTACTGGATACAAAAGAGAATTGTAAAATAATTACATATTAAATTACTTAATTGTCTTTTTTGTTCCACGAATTTTTTAATATAAAGGAATTATTTTTTTTTTAATTTAAAAATGTTTTTTTCACTATATTACAATGCCACAAGTTGAACTGCGAAAGAGAAGTTATTATGATTCTTAATGATTTTGAAGCTCTGTTTGCCCAAAAAAAAACTCTAGTAGTCGATTTGTATAATCCTCCCTGGATACCAATAATTTATCATTAAAGAAATTTAGCAATGCAAGAAAAATATGACAATATTGCAATATTCTTCTGGTATAAATAAAACGATCGACTAAAAATCTTTTAAAATCCAATTAAAAACACAACAATGTTTCACTTTAAATAAAAAATCTTACCACAACTCAACTACTGTCATAAAATACCACAATAGCATCAGTAGTAAAATTAATTTATGGTGTGTCATACGTTGACAAATCATCATTCTGTGCAATTCGCATTGAATAAAAACCACAGATCAATATATACACAGTCATTAGACCCGATGTAATATTTTATTCAGATTACATAATAATAGCTGTGTCTGGTTACTTTTCCTGTAACATTTACTCGGTAAGTTCTATTTCAGAGAGTAATCCGATTTTATTGTAAACAGTAAACATACAACATCCATTAAGATTTTTGCGAAATATCTCGTAATTTAATTTAAAATTCTCGAAATGTTCTTTTTAGACATATTAAGTATAAAATTGATAAAATAAAAAATGTTTGTTGACTTTTGTCAAAATGTAAAATTAAAGATTGATTAAAATACATCGAATTGTGCTGGATAACACATTTCTCGATGACGTTATCTTTGACGGTTTCAGGACCCTTTACAAATATTAGAATAGAATTGATTTGTCAGAAACAGTAATGTATTATACATACATACGTGAAAAACTTCGAAACCTAGCACAGAAATTTGAAGCCATATTAAATCTACAAAAAATGTTCATATTTGTTGGGTACATGCAAACTGTAATATAAATGGAATTGAAAACGCAGATGTCTAAGGACATTAATGGAATGAGATTATTATTTTTGCTCTATCGCTTGGTAAAAAATTCTCACATAGTCGCCTAAATCAAGTAATTATGGCTTTGGATGAGGACAGATAGGATAAAAGAGAAAATTTGTTCACTTTCTTGTTCGCAAAATATACAATAAACAAATGAATTCGTTCTCATTTATTTTAATTCTTATTCATAAACTAGAAAACCGATATAATAAAACTTTTGATGTGTGACCCTCGGTGTTACTATATTCTTCATAATTCAAATACATGAGGATCGCAACTTAAATCAACAATATTCACATATCACAGAAAAAATGTAAAATATATAAAATTAACTGGTATACGGAGCTTTAAGCGCATAATATATATACTGGTGGCCAAAACTAAACCAACTAAAATTGCAAACTGAATAAATGTACTGAAACTTTTTTTAATAACTTTACAGTGAACGTTTTTCAGAAATAAATAGGTAATTTATTCACTTATAAAAAAACAAAAACACTAAATACAAAATTTATTTTGAAATAAAAAATGTTCTATAGAAAACTAAATTGACCCAATTTGTGCTGGGTCAAAACTAATTCAACTTTTTATTATTATTCTTTTAAGGGAACCCCCCCCCCCATTCTCGATTTGAATTTTTTTAGATTTTCAATGGGCTGGTAAATCAATACCAATGCTTGTTAAGGTTTGTAACTTTGCACATATATAATTGAAGATTTAAAAAAGAAGAAAAATAATTTACAAAAAATTTTTGTTATTGTTTTGTTGTTTTTTGTAATTAAAGAAAAGTCCTTATTTTTGATGGCGGGCATTATAACTCCTCACTGGAACATCGGAATCCGAAAATTCCAACGGTGTTAGAAAGAGTACATGTCTGGCTCTCGTATGAACTAGGATTATTGACTTCGCTCTAAAATTAACAAAATGGTGGACCTTTGAAAAAATATTTTTGGAAAATCGCCGATTTTTGACCAAAAACCAAATTAAAAAATAAGGAAGATCTTCACCGATTGGCTTTATCCTAGTTCATACGAGAGCTATACACTCCCAGAGAAACGATGCAAAATTTGGAACCGATTGGATTATTAGTTTTTGAGTTATCGTGCCCACCATTCGCAAAAAAATGTTTAGAGAAAAACGCGTTTAAAGTTTGAGAAACCCTTTAGCCGTCACTTGATGCTGACACACTAAATCGGATATATCTTCAACAGTTCTTGAGATTTTCACTTGAAATTTTGTAGAGACATTCTTTAATCAGTGTAGATTCGAATTATATCAACAAAAATTTTGACCCCGAGAATGGGGGGGGGGGGGGGGGGTAATCGACATCAGCTCTGTCTGTTTACTCGATATTTGGTAACAATTGTTACCAAATATTACTAAATGTTGTCTGTTTACACAAAACTCCAGTAAAAGAGAGTCAAGTGAGAGAGCAAGTTTGACAGTTAAACAACAACAAACTTACTGGAGTTTACTGAAAGAATTTTATCCAGTAAGATTTTGCAAACTCAGCTGTTTTATGACCAAACACAAAAATGATTCAAAACATTTTTTTTAATTTGCAAAGTTCAATTTGAATTTAAGTTGTATAAAAATTGCTGTATTTTGAAGAAAATTCGTAAGTAATGCAAAGTTTCATTAAATTAGAAACTAATTCCTTATATATTTTTAGGCAAGTTCCAGATGAGGGCAAGTTATTGATGCAGGAAGCTTAAATGTTCCCGGCGAACATACCAAATCAATTTTTCTTTTATTGTTCATTTTATTTTTAATATTAAATGCAATACAAATAATTCGTTTGTCCTTTGTTTGTTGTTTATTTTGGCGCAAATCAAATGTTTTCTTGAATCAGCTGTTTATTTGCTAAATCTTACTAAATGTTGTCTGTTTACTTTTCTCAGTATTATCGCAAAAGAGAGTAAAAAAGGCTTACTCTCTGAGCTAGAAATTACTGAATAAATGTTACTGGAAAAGTAACCAGACCAGAGTTGAACAAAACTAAATTGAGAGTAAGTATGTGAGAGCGTAGCTGAGAGATAATCAACAAAAATGACTGACGAAAAGAGACAAAAAGAGAATAAGTGTTTAGCAATCACCGCTATCGTACTATTTTGTGCATTAGTGAACCAGACACACCTATCGTAACCATTATTTGATTACGGCACTTATTATTCCTCTCATCTTAAACCTTTGGGAATAGGTTATGTTTGTTCGTTAGTGAATCCCTTTTGATTTTGCTATATATAATGCTCTAATGATTTTTCTATAGGGTAAATATTTGATGATTGTGTTGGCCTGATTTTTGACTACCGTAACCAACCTTTACATGTTATCGTGTACATATATTTGGAGGTTACTGACAATCTGAAACACCCAAACCAGCGGAGGGAGCCAAAGTGTTTCCCAGCACATTTGTATAAACAATCCGATGCATTACTTCACAAATCTCGTAAAAAGATCGAATTCCATAGAAAAAAAAGAGCATAATATTTCTCCACTGTGTCGAATTCCAATTAATACAGTATTTTTCGGTTAATTGACCCTACGGTTAATTGGTTTCCACGATTAATTGAACCACATGATGGGGCAAAAAATATTTCATAGGAAAATACATGTAAATTTTCTCGGATAATTAAACCCTGTTAATTGATTTTCCCGCTTAATTGGTTTAAAATTCATGTCATCAAAAATAAATTCCCTTTTACTTTTCACCGGTTAATTGCATAATAATAATTGAAAAACTAATCTGCCAATTTTTAACATACATGTTTGACATAATTTGTGAAAAAGACTATGTGGCATCTCTACTAACTCAAAACATATGTTTATTGCTAAGGAAAAACTGCGAGAAAGCGTAATTTGTATTTAATATTGGATTTTTTAAATCATTAGTAGTTCCTATTATACATGATTACTCTTATTGAACAAAATATTCAATTAAGCGAGTTCGGATAATTGGTTCCTCGGTTAATTGAACAAAAATTTGTGGAAATTTTGATGTGCAATTAACCGAAAAATACTGTATGAGCTTTTACGAAAGGCAATCTGGTTTTCGCTTATTTTCAGAATAAAATAACTTTATTAATAGTTTCAGGGCATGTAGTCCTGCTATCATATCTGTTGAAGTTATATCCAACGATAATCGTCACTAAAATTCCGTTGAACTCTTAAATGGGTATTTTTACTACTATGACAATTTGTTGATCAGTACGAACTGACGTCCTTTTGCGACTTCGTTCTGAACTGCCAATACTGATATTTCATAAAACCGACTTATAAATTGGGAAATTACTGATTTATTCATGAAATATTTCTCCGACATCATTTTCTGTGATAAATTATAGAAATGGGTGTAGAAAGCAAAACATAGTAATTATAACGGTTAAAATAACTACAATTTTAGAGATCATCTGTTTGTACTGTAGAGTTGCTTAAGTATTGTCCAAGCGAAAATTGAGGCAATTCCCTTATCCATAAAAATTACACTGTGCAACACAAAAAATAATTACAGGGAAATTCCAACAGATTATGAAAGAGGGACTAAAAAAAGAAGACACGTGTATCGGCGTTTTGAAAGTTTACGTCGGGAGGTAGCATAAAAAGTGGGGGCAATATTCCCCCTTTTCAAGAATTTTAATAATTTTCGAATTATGATTTCTTGAAATCCTTGCATTTTAGGTATATAGTGTCTTCGGCAATATTACTGACAAAATATCGAGAAATATGTTGGTATGCATCTTTAACCCTCAACCGACTCATTTAAGGCGTCTTTTCGGTCCCCTTTTCCAGGAGTGATTGAAAACTCATTCTAAACGGGGTTAAAACTGCTCAAAATGCTCATGTTACTTCAATGCACTTAGTCCAAAAAATACTGGGAAATGTCTTTGACAAAAAAATACAAGAATATTTTGAATTTTTGGTTCAAAATGTATGACTATATATTCGGTATATACATTATATATACAGATTTCTCTTGTTCAGTGACTTATGCTGAAAATTGATGGAGAATATTTTTGTCCCTTATAATATCCTTCTAAAACGACATCTTGTGGGAAAAATGTTTAAAATCTAGTAATAAGTACGATATTAACCCTAAAATGAGTTTTTGTTTTTTAAGATTTTTGACGTTTAGGCTGATTTTTGAGTTTTAGTCTATTCTGAGACTTATAGTAAAACTTTATGGCGAACATTTCTGTAGAATATTCTGAGCAGCTTTAACCCCGTTTTGAATGAGTTTTCAATCACTCCTGGAAAAGGGGACCGAAAAGACCCCTTTAATGAGTCGGTTGGGGCTTAAAGATGCATACCAAAATATTCCTCGATATTTTGTCAGTAATATTGCCGAAAACACTATATACCTAAAATGCAAGGATTTCAAGAAATCATAATTCGAAAATTACTAAAATTCTTGAAAAGGGGGAATATTGCCCCCACTTTTTAGGTTACCTCCCGACGTAAACTTTCAAAATGCCGATACACGTATCTTCTTTTTTTAGCCCCTATTTCATAATCTGTTGGAATTTCCCGGTAATTATCAAAAAAAAAATCAAATTTGTCGCACAGTGTTATTATTTCAAAATGAATTATGCATTATTGATTTTGTTGTTGTTTTTTTTAAGTGAATAAGTTACCCGATTTAAAACTGAAAAAACCAACACGATGTCTTTATTTTTGAAAAATTTATGCGGCATTTATTAACCTTGCAATTTTAGTTGCTTCAGTTTTAAAAAAATTAAGTGTAATAAAATTCGTTGAAATAGTTTTACCAAGGATACTAACCTCCATATGATATTATATCTTTCTTATATGTATATTTACTACTGATATTTCTTTATATTCCAAGGCGTCAAGTTTAATTTAAAACTTTAAAATGAATTTTGTACTTAATAACCTTTTTTGAGTCATGACACTTTTTCAGCAATATCTACTAATATTCCAAAAGAGGTTTCCTAATTGAATTCGTACTTAAAACAAAACTTACTGGAGAAAGATTTAGTTCACACAATTCAAA
>NW_026889200.1:0-12351 GCF_032173495.1 Musca vetustissima
TTTTTGAAGGTCTATAATGGGCGTTAATTGTTTAAAGAGTATTTTTTCAGAAATAACAACAAACATGTATTTTTCAAAAAATATTATTTCAAGGTCTATAAGAGTCGTGAATTGTTATACCCTTCACCACATTATGTCTTTGTGCATATGTTTTAATTCGATTTATGCCTGTCCGTCTGTCTCTTGGTGTTAAATTGTAAAAAAAGTACAGGTGGCATTTATAATCCGATTTGGATGAAATTTGGTACAGCTTATTTGTTTGGCCCAAGGACCAACCCAATTGAAATTGGGGAAAATCCGTTCAGATTTAAATATAGCTCCCATATATCTTTTCGTCCGATTTTAGGTAATATGTGTACCAAAGTCCCCATATATCTTTCGATTTGCACGAAATTTTGCACAGAGTACGGAATTAAGTCTATAGTGATGTGTGTAAAGTTTCGTGAAAATCGGTTCAGATTTAGATATAGTTCCCATGTATATTTTCGTCCGATTTAAGTTAAATGGTGCACCAAAGTCCCTAAATACGTTTCGATTTGCACGACATTTGGCATTGCGTACTGAATTAAGCCTGGAATAATGTCTGTTATGTTTCGTGAAAATCGGTTCAGATTTAGATATAGCTCCCATATATATTTTCGTCCGATTTTATGTAAATTGTATACCAAAGTCCATATATATCATTCGATTTGCACGAAATTCGGCAAAGCGTAATGAATTAAGTCTCGAATGATGTGTGTTAAATTTAAAGAAAATCGGTTCAGATTTAGGTATAGCTCCCATATATAATTTCGTCCGATTTAAGTTAAATGGTGCACCAAAGTCCCTAAATACCATTCGATTTGCACGAAAGTTGGCATAGCGTACTGAATTGAGTATAGAATGAGGAGTGGTGAGTTTCGGTAAAATCAGTTCAGATTTAGATATAACTCCCATATATAGTTTTGTCCGATTTCATGTAAATGGTGCACCACAGTCCCTATATAGAAATACAGCCTTTTTGTCTAATGTGCCAAGTTAATGGTACACTAATGACTAAAGTTGGTCTGATTGGCACAACTTACTGAAGTTAATATAAATTAATCTCTGACAACGTGGAATTTTTAAACAATATTTTTGTAAGGTCCATACAAGCAGTGGAGTTTATAAATAACATTTTTCAAGGATTAAAGGCATTGATTTTGTTAACAATATTTTATATTTTTTAAATAATATATACAAATATAATTTTTTAAGTAATTACTATCAACAACTTCGTATATTACCTCCCTCGCAAACAATAATTGAAATATGTAATTTATTTTTGAAAAATAACATTTATTTTATGGAAAAATGAAGTGTGAACACCATAACAAAAACACCGTTGAATATGTTAATAATGGTATTCCATAGCTATGTACATATTTATTTATTTTCCACTATCATGCTTTATTAAATTATCGATATGTGTATTTGTAAATATTGAAATTTATTCGCTACAGCTAAGCACATGGCTTTCCAAATGGCAATCAGTAATACACTCTGGAATGGGATGATGTACTGTTGCATTAACCGAGTCTTTTGATGTTTTACAAATAATTGGTAAAATGTGAATATCATCGTTGTTACATATTATGACAATTAGTAGATATGTAAATATGTATGTAGAGTGTGTGTATGCTTATATTTACAACATACGCGCATCAATAACTATGTCAAACGATGACGATGTCTGACTGCCAGTGACTATGTTTATCTGTGGTTTATAATTTAACCACTTTGTGGCAGTTTAATATTTGCACGCTCACTCACACACACACACACATATACCCGCGCACATACAATTACATTGTTTGGCATCAATTCACATCATTTTGGTATTTTGTTAATTTAATTGTAGTGTTTTTTCAATATTACAGAGTTTTTTGTATTCGATTTTTTTAATAAATACCCTATAAGTGATAGGGTGTGTTTTTAAATTTCATGTCTAGAAATTTTTAATAGACCTGATAGTACTTCAATCCACGCCTATCATCCTGATAGTCCTTGAAAAAATATTATTTAAAAAATCCACGCCTATCATTCTGATAGTCCTTGAAAAAATATTATTTAAAAAATCCACGCCTATCATTCTGATAGTCCTTGAAAAAATATTATTTAAAAAATCCACGCCTATCATCCTGATAGTCCTTGAAAAAATATTATTTAAAAAATCCACGCCTATCATCCTGATAGTCCTTGAAAAAATATTATTTAAAAAATCCAAAAATCCACTGATAGTCCTTGAAAAAATATTATTTAAAAAATCCACGCCTATCATCCTGATAGTCCTTGAAAAAATATTATTTAAAAAATCCACGCCTATCATCTGATAGTCCTGAAAAAATAATTTTCCTCATAAAAATAGTCCGGTACAACATCCTTCATATATAAATATTATTTCAAAAATCCACGCCTATGTTCTGTTAGTCATTGAAAAACAAAAATTATGTTAATAAATTAACCACATTTTATGGTTATTATAAACGCATATTTTGCCGCTTAAATAAATTTATATGTCGATAATTTGTTTAATTAACTTAAAACTTTAAATCATTTATTGGATGGTGGTGTCTGTGGTTAAGGACCCCAATTGATTTGTAATATAAATTATGATAGTGTGGTTATGGTTACACAAAAAAAACAAATGCCAGAACACAAACATACATACAAATATTTGGAAATATTGAGCGTAAAATGAGCGTGTATTTTTTAAAAAATATTTTTTCACGGCTTATTTAAGGCGTGGATTTTTATACCCTTCACCACACTGTGGCACAGGGTATTATGTCTTTGTGCATATGTTTGTAACAGGCAAAATAAATCGAGATAGACCCATGGTCTCTTTTGTTATACCCTACACAACTATGTTGTCAAGATATTTTAGCTTTGTCCAGCCCCAAGAGTTTGTAACGCCGCGAAATATTGGTTCTAGACCCACCTTTAAGTATACGGATCGTCATATCTCGACTAGCTGAGTCGATCTAGACATGTGTGTTCGTCCGTCTGTCCATTATAATTTGTAAACACGATACAGGCCACAGTTATGGACCAATCTTCATGAACTTTTGCATGTAGAATGGGTTCTGCCCAATGAAGACCCCTATTGTTTTTGGAAAAGATCGGTTAATATTTAGGGGATGCAATGGATCAAATACTAAATTTTTGTCGTTTTTTCTGGTCGCTCCAGAGGCCGCAATTATGACCCAAACATCTCGAATTTTTACATGGAGAAGGGGATTGGGCCAAAGAATAAGCATGCCTGTTTTGATAATGATCGGTCAATATTTTGCGGGTCAAATAAACCCTGACTTTTGTGTGAAAAATGACAAAATTTGCATTCTGGAGCGTATACATTTACTCCTGAAGGACATAGGGCCGATAAGTTGATAGGGCGCGGTTGCCCTTTAAATTGACACCAATTATATTGTCGTATGTACATGTAAATATTTACAGATGCTTACGTATTCAGATATTATTTAATAAACCATTACCACACTAGAGGGCGGAAATATAGCGCCGATAGCTTTGAAATGTTCCATGAGGTTCCAGTTATGGTCAAGTTCAACGCCTATAATTTTCGGTGATGATCAGATAATAATTTTGGGATGAAGTGGACCGAAAACTTTTTTCGATTCAATCTATAGGCTTCATTTATAAGCCGAAGGTGAAGGGAATATGGTGAATACGGTGAAGGGAATATGGACAAGTAATTAGGAGGGCTGTACTGAATATTGGTAATATTCGGAAAATAGGTCAGTGTAAGGAAGAGGTGCTGTGTTGACCTCTAGAGGGTGCAACTATCACGAAATATTGCACAGGCTCGGAATAAAAATCCGCAGAAAGTTATAGTTCCGTGGAAGTTGTGTAGGGCATCGGCCACGTCCGCACAGCTCATTTATTTGGCCCAAGGACGAACGCTATTGCAATTTGGTAAAATTGATTCAGATTTAGATACAGCTCAAATATATATTTTCGTCCGATTTAAGGTAAATGATGTACCAGTCCCTATATATCTTTCGATTTGCACGAAATTTCCTAGAAACCACTAAAGTCCCTAGAAACCTTTTGATTGGCACAATATAGATCCCATATATAGTTTCGCCCGATTTTAGGTAAATAGTCCATTAAAGTCCCTGAAAATATTTTGATGTGCACGAATTTTGGCATAGCATACTGAATTGGATGTAGAATGATGTGTGTGATGTTTCGAGAAAATCGATTTTGATTTAGATATAGGTCCCATATATAGTTTCCCCCCATTTTAAGTAAATGGTGCACCAAAGTCCCTGAAAATCATTCGATTTGCACGAATTTCGGCATAGCATACCCAATTAAGTCTTGAATGATGTGTGCTTAGTTTTGCGAAAATCGGTTCTGATTTAGATATAGCTCCCATGTATAGTTTCGCCCGATTTTAGGTAAATGCTGTACAAAAGTCCCTATATATACGTTGATTTGCACGAATTTTGGCACAGCGTACTGAATTATGTCTAGAATGATGTGTGCTAAGTTTCGTGAAAATCGGTTCAGATTTAGATATAGCTCGCATATATAGTTTCGGCCGATTTTAGGTAAATGGTGTACCGAAGTCCCTATATATCTTCCGATTTGAATGAAATTTGGCATAGCGTACTGGATTGAGTCTAGAATGATGTGTGTAAAATTTCTTAAAAATCGGGTCAGATTTAGATATAGCTCCCATATAAATGTTCGTCCGATATATTTAAATGGTATACCAAAGTCCCTATATAACTTTCGATTTCGACGAAAGTTGGCATAGTGTACAGAATTATGTCTAGAATGATGGGTGTTAAGTTTCGTGAAAATCGGTTCGGATTTAGATATAGGTCCCATATATAGTTTCGCCGGATTTTAGGAAAATGATGTACCGAAGTCCTTATATATCCTTCGATTTGCAAGACATTTGGCATAGTGTACTGAATTGAGTCTAGAATGATGTGTGTAAAATTTCTTGAAAATCGGATCAGATTTAGATATAGCTCCCATATATAGTTTCGCCCGATTTTAGGTAAATGGTATACCAAAGTCCCTATATAATTTTCGATTTCGACGAAATTTGGCATAGTGTACTGAATTATGTCTAGAATGATGTGTGTTAAGGTTCGTGAAATCGGTTCAGATTTAAATATAGCTCCCATATATTTTCGCCCGATTTAATTTTAATTTTACACGAAATTTTACATAGCGTTTGGTGAAGCGTATTATATAGTCGGCCCCGTTCGACTTTACTACTTTCCTTACTAGCATTAATATAATTTTGTTTTCGCTATGTATTCCCCTTTTATTTTCCTCCGGACATAAAATATTATATCTGGGTCAAATACCTCCCTTTTCACATATTTGGAATTCTGTTTAATTAAATTGCAGTTTTAATTGTCATTACACTCCGTTTTCTGTTCTGCCCTGTCTTTGCCGTTTGTCGGCATTTGTCAGCGCCAAGTAAAACAAATCACAATTTCCCCGACATTTATTCCGAGTGCCACTGGTTCGCTCCTTGTTCTTCATTATTTGCTGAGTTCCGACATTGTCAGTCTGTTCGTCGGTCTGTTTCTCGGTGTCCGAAGAGGAAAAATACATAGTAGCAAACATTTATCTAAATTAGAAAGTATAAATGTATGTGTATTTTTATATAAAGGAATGTGTTCATTGTGTCCATTTGTTTGAATCTTGGTGTCTAGAATATAGCATTACTAACGGTCACTGGCTGGCTGGGTGGCTGGCGGATTGTCTGACTGACTGCTTGGATGCTTGTTTGATGTTATTATGTTGGCAAACTAATGGAACAACATGACGAGAACCATCCAGTTGGTGTCAGCTTGCTTAATGGCTGACTGGTTGCAAGTACTGGTGTTACAACACATAAGTAACTGTAAACTTTTTGTTGTTGTTGTTGTTGTTGTCAGTAACAACAACAACAACACCTACAGTTAATATCAGGAAGCTGCAACAGCAGCAGGAACAACCAGCTACCATTCAACATCATTTGCTTCATCAGCTATAACAGATACTGGGAGAGGAAGAAAGAGTGAGACAGACAATGGCGAATTCTAGTAACAACATAAATCCATCTATGCGTTCATCCGACCATCTATCCGTCCATCCACCGTCCAAAACACAACGACGGATGGCGTATGAACAATGTTCAATGGCGTGTTTATAATTATTAAAAATTGGCTTTAACAACAAACAAAAACAAAAGCGACAAAAATTCTGTTGTAAAAAATATAAACACTACACCAACAACAACAAGTTATGCCATCGAATTTTTTCACCTCCATTGTTTTTGTTGTTATTGACGTTATGTGGAGCCACTGAAATGGAAACATGAGGCGAATGGACCATGTTCGAATCATGCACAAATATTCATTAATAAAATTGTTGTATGTTGTTGTTGTTGTTACTGCAGCTGATGCTGTTGTTGTCTGGTTAGGAAAATTGAGGTCATGTTATACCTTTGATTATCTATCTCACTTTTTGACGTTTGCAGGATAATGTGTGGCTGTGTGTGTGCGTATAATACCAAGTTAAAATGTTATTAACTTTTGATGTTGAGGTATTAAAATTCACACAAATGACGGTTGTTGTGTTGTAAATTTATAATTAGGATCTATTTTACATATGTCATAAAGATTGAGGGGACCCCACCCTTTCTCGAAATTTTGACAATTTTTAACCGGATGGCAAATAATCATACAGGTATTTGAAAATTTGAAGAAGAAAAAAAAGAAATTTGCAAAATGATGTTGATGTTGTTTTTCGGACATGATTGCCGATCCCAGGAACCTCCGAATCTCAAAATTTCAACGCTATTAAAAAGAGTACATATCTGGCTCTGGTATGAACTTCACTGGGAAATTAGCAAAAGGGCGGACATGCGACTTTTTTTTTTTTTTTTGGAAATCACATATTTTCAGACAAAAATCAAAATGGAAAGTGGCGAATATTTGAAAATTTACATCAAGTTCCGCTCCGATGGTCCAGGACGACACCTATATTTTTCGGTGGAGATCCGATGACATTTACGTTTTGTGTTTATACCCTTCATCACACAGTGGTACAGGATATTATGTCTTGGTGTATATGTTTGTAACAGGCAAAAGGAAACGAGATAGACACACGGTTACTTTTGAGAATATGCATAGAATCACTTTTTAAGTCGATTTATTCATGTCCGTCCGTCCGTCCGTCTGTCTGTCTGTCCATGTTAAATTGTAAACAAAGTACAGATCGCATTTATTATCCGATTTGGATGAAATTTGGCATAGCTCAGTTATTTGGCCCAAGGACGAACCCTATTGAAATTGGGAAAAATCGGTTCAGATTTAGATATAGCTCGCATATATATGTTCGTCCGATTTAAGTTAAATGGGGCACCAAAGTCCCTATATATGTTTCGATTTGCACGAAATTTGGCATAGAGTACTGAATTAGGTCCAGAATGATGTGTGCTAAGTTTCGTGAAAATCGGTGCATATTTAGATATAGCTCCCATAAATATTTTCGTCCGATTTAATGTAAATGGTACACCAAAGTCCATATATATCTTTAGATTTCCACGAAATTTAGTATCGAGTACTGAATTAGGTCCAGAATGATGTGTGCTAAGTTTCGTGAAAATCGGTCCATATTTAGATATAGCTCCCATATATATTTTCGTCCGATTTAATGTAAATGGTGTACCAAACTCCCTATATATCTTTCTAGAATGATGTGTGTTAAGTGTCGTGAAAATCGGTTGAGATTTAGATATAGCTCCTATATATCTTTTCTTCCGATTTTATGTAAATTGTGTACTAAAGACCCAAAGTATGTGCGATTGTCACACAATTTTGTACAATGAACTGTACTTAATATAAGTTAATCTCTGGCAAGTCTCATTGAAATCGGTTCACATTATATATATATATATATATATATATATAGTAACTCTATATCTGATCAAATGAACATTTTGTATATGTTGCAGAATGACATGTTTATGGATCCATGTTCGTGTTATGGTCCTTCAACGTATGTTAGGATTCATCTGCTGAATTTACCCAAAGTGGTGAAGGTGAAGGGTATCATATAGTCGACCCCGTCCGACTTTACTACGTTCCTTACTGGTTTTTGCGTGAAAAAGGAAGGACTTAGACCCGAGAAGTTGATAGTATATCCAAGAGGAGTGTTTGCACTCAAAATTGATAAAAATTATATTGTCGTATGTATTTAGATGTGGTAAATATTTGCAGTTGTTTGCGTATTCATATATTATTTAGTAACCCATTACCACACTAAAAGGCAGAACTATAGCGCTGATGGGTTTTCAATTTTCCATGAGGAGAGAAGTGTGGTCAAGGTCAACGCGTACAATTTTCTTTTCGACGCCGAGCTTGATTACCGACCACTGGAACCTCCGTATCTCAAAATTCTAACGCAATTAGAACAAGTGAAAAAAGCGTTAAGTTCGGTCGGGCCGAACGCTCCACCATAGGTATATCGATATTTACTTGAAATTAATATATAGGGAACATACCAAACCAGAAAGGAAAGTAGTAAAGTCGGACAGGGCTATATCTAAATCTAAACCGATTTTCACAAAACTTAGCTCACATCATCCCAGGCTCAATTCATTACGCTATGTTAAATTTCGTGCAAATAGAAATAAATAAAGGGACTTTGATGCAACATGTAAAGGAGGTATATCTAAAACTAAACCGATTTTCACGAAACTTGGCACATATCATATATATCTAAATCTGAATCGATTTTCATGTAACTTGACAAGCATCACTCCATGCTCAAATCAGTACTTTATGCCGAATTTCGCGGAAATCGAAAGATATGTAGAGATCGGACGAATATATATATGGAAGCTACAGTGTGGTGAAGGGTATAAACTTAATGGAAAATATGGAAGATTTGAATTTATCTTAATTCAGATTGAATTTATCTTAATTCATACGATGCACGAACCGTCGCATGTTGGTGACGGAACAAATCGTCTATAGCTTCCAGATTAGTTGGGATTTTCGCTTGAAATTTTAAGGATTTTCACTAACACGGAACACAAACTTTCTGCGGATCTGTGTTTCGTGCCTGGACAATATTTCGCGATATTTGCACCCTCTTCACCGATTAGAGATCAACAGCTACGTTTACCCAGGCATACGGAATATTTTTCTCGGTGTAAATATTTACGCCGTAAGATTCAAGTTTTGCCATTTTACAAAGAAATGTCTTAGATATTCAAAACAGCCATTCTAATTAGTTGGCCAAATTCTCTTTCTCATGTGAGATGTTGTGCTGTTCGCCTTATTATTGTGGCCTATAGAGCGACATTCAAATCGTTCAGCACGAAATGTATGCCCTATTGTGGGTTAATTAATGATAATCAGAATAGGTAGGTCTCTGCAAATATTTAGGTATAACTCCCAAATCCGAGTACATACGACAATATAATTGGTATCAAGTTAAAAGTCAGCCACTTCTCTTGGATATACTATCAACTTCTCCGGTCTTTGTTCTTCAGGAGTTAATATTAGGTTGGGAAGAATCCATTTTGATATATGTCTGGGTCCATTGGACCGATCTTCATCAAAATAGTCATGCTTATTCTTTGGTCAGATTCCTTTCCTAATGTAAAATTTCATGGTTTTCGGGTCATAATTACTGCCTCCAGCAATAAACCCTTCGGGTCATAGTTTTGGTCTATTTCATCCCGTAAATATTAACCGATTATTACCAAAAACAATAGGGTACTTCTTTGGCTAGGGACAAGGCTAACCGTAGATTTGTATAACCTACACAACTATAGTCTAAGGGTATTACAACATTGAGTGGCCCCAAGTGTTTGTAACCCACCGTTTAGGCAGTGGTCATCATATCTCGACTAGCTAAGTCTAGACATATGTGTCCGTCCGTCTATAAATTTTCATGTCCGTCAGTCCGTCCGTCACTCTGTTGATCTAAAATTGTTACCAAAGTACAGTAACCAAGTAATTCAATTTGTATGAAATCTGGCACAGCTCACTTATTTGGTCCAACAATGCATCCTATTTATCCCAGATTTTATGTAAACGGTGCACCAAATCCCTTATATCCAGTGTTGCCAATTTAGCACTTTTAGTGCTAGATTTAGCACTTTTTAAACTCTATTAACACCAAAAAATGATCTAGCACCTAGCACTTTTTTTAGCAATTTTTCTTTTGGGAAAAATCGGTTCAGATTTAGATATAGCTCCCATATATATATTTAACCGATTTAATGTAAACGGTCCCTATATATCTTTCGATTTCCACGAAATTTGGTACAGCCTAATCATTTAGGTCTAGAATGATGTCTGCCAAGTTTCGTGAAAATCGGTCAAGATTTAGATATAGCTCCCATATATAGTATCGTCCGATTTCATGTAAATGGTGCCCCAAAGTCTTTATATTTCTTTCGATTTGAACGAAATTTGGCATAATGTATTGAATTAAGCCTAGAGTGATGTCTGCCAAGTTTCGAGAATATCGGTCCAGATTTAGATATAGCTCCCATATATAGTTTCGTCCGATTTCATGTAAATGGTGCCCCAGAGTCCCTATTTATATTTCGATTTGCACGACATTTGGCATAATGTACTTAATTGAGCCTATAATGATGACTGCCAAGTTTCATGAAAATCGGTCCTGATTTAGATATAGCTCCCATATATTGTTTCGTCCGATTTCATGTAAATTGTGCACCAAAGTCCCTATATATCTATCGACTTGCACGAAATTTGGCATAACGTACTAACGTACTGAATGCTAGAATGATGTGTGCTGAGTTTCGTGAAAAT
This sequence comes from Musca vetustissima, assembly GCF_032173495.1. Lineage (NCBI taxonomy): Eukaryota > Metazoa > Arthropoda > Insecta > Diptera > Muscidae > Musca > Musca vetustissima. Next base: position 10,848 of record NW_026889200.1, read on the forward strand.
CGATTCAGATCTAGATATACATATTTTCGTCCGATTTAATCTAAATTATGTACCAAGTTCTTATGTTGCATAGCGCTTTGAATTTAATCCAGAATGATGTGTGCCAAGTTTAGTGAAAATCGTGATAATAGTCCTGTTTAATATATCCATAGTGGTGAAGGGTATCATATAGTCGGCCCCGTCCGACTTTACTACTTTCCTTACTGGTAACCAACATTTTCATTAAATGTTTTTTTAAAAATGTTGGTTGCCTCATCTGGTTACTGTGACGTCTGCTAGTAGGTTGTGTATTTGAAAAAAAGAACAAATTAAGCGGGGAATTTGTGCGGGAGTAATGAAAGATTTTTTTTTATTCACCCGGAATCCAGAATGTCGATGTATTGATAATGTAGATTTTTGGTATGTAGATTTTCTGCCTACTGAGAATCCAAATACCAAATTGAAGACACTTCGTTGAAAAGACCGAATTGTTGAGGCACCGCTCTACATCGAAACATGGACCCATGCTGATAATTTTGTAGTAGGTAGATTTTTTCCCCAATGAAAATCCAAAATATCAAATTGGAGCCAATTCGGTTGGGTCAAAGTTTTGGCAACACTGCTTATGTCTCTTTCGATTTACATGAAATTCTACATAGCGAACTGAATTGTATTTAGATCGATGTGGTAAGTTTTGTTGAAATAGGTACAGATTTTTATTTAAATGATCCACTAAACTACCAATTTTAGATTTTGATAGATCTCTCATATATATTTTCTTCCGAATGTTTGTTCGATTTACACTAAATTTTGCATAGCGAATTTAATTGAGTCTAGAATTATTTACCACATATCATTCTAGACTCAATTGAATTCTGTTAAAATTAGTTCAGATTTAGATATAGCTCTCCATGTAAACAAAATTGTCCGAATTGTGTAAAATTCTGTCAATTTTTATAACCAAAATTGTCCCATAATGTCCAAATTGGCTCCATTATAGACCGACTAAAACTATATTATTTGTCCACTAATAATGTAGTATATAAATCGAGGTTAATCCTTATATTTTATGAAATTTTCATAATTTATAGTACATTTTAATTTGACGGAAAAAAACAGAAACGAAATAAGCTTACTCTTAAATTTATTCTGGCAATTTTCTTTGTCCTGTTTTATCCTATAATAAAACATTTAATTAACACAGCATACCACCATACATTTCTTTCCACAGATTCCGAAACTGTTTAAGGGGTATGGTAGACTCAATATAAAACTCATTCTAACATATGATTATACAATTACATATATTTTCCGGAAGGCTACATATTTAACATTCACTAAATTAACATCTTTATAGGTTGCTTTGTTCAGTTCTTTTTGCTGTTCGGTGGTGTTTTCAACTCCTTCCTCCCATTCTGTTAATGGTTCGGATGTGCCAGTACGCATAAAGAAGAAGAAAAATACAAATATGGCAAATATTTCAACAACTTGAGAAAATTGGCGTTTGTTTTGCCCTTTGTAAATA
>NW_026889201.1:0-12176 GCF_032173495.1 Musca vetustissima
TGAGGATGCAGTTTTTATATTCCGTCCACTTCATACAAGCTCTCATATCTGGACTTGATCTAAGTTTGGTAAAATTATTGCGTTTTACAAATGTTGGTTCAAATCGAATATTCCATATTGTATTAACAACTTTTCAAAATTTTTACCCTCATGGGGGAGTTACCAGAAGCAGTGGTCTTTATGGATCCCACCTTCTAACATAATCCAGGTTTGGTAAAGTATTACGATTTCCAAAGTTTGAATCAAAGCCGACATTCTATTTACTTCGTATTGAATTAACAAATTTTCAATATGTTGACCTTTTGTTGGGGAGATGTGTACCGACAAGTTCCATCTTCCAACATTGCACAGGCATGGTTAACATTTGTTGGCTTGAAAAGTTTGCTTCAAATCGAATAATATGTTCTTATGATATTTTAAAATTTTCCGCAAAATTTTGAACATTTTGTGGAGGAGGTACAAGAAGGAGTGAACCGATATTTCGCATCTTAAGTTTCAATGGAATATAACGGTGTCCACGTTGTAATGAAATCAGTTATTCCCTTAGAGAATTATAGTGCGTATTATTCCTTTGTTATTCCTTTTTTTATGAAAAAAATCGTCGGGTCCGTAGGACCATTTTTTTTTAGAAAAAATTTCTTTTATAGAAAAAAATCGCAATTCTTCAGAACTTTGGAAACAATTTTGTCTATAAAACAAATATCTGATTTGTACTACGGAAAAATAATGAATGATTCATATTACTTCCCCACATCTGTGTATTAAATAGCGAAATATTCAAAGAAATTCCCATTTTTATCATTAGCACAAAAATCATGAAATCACCTAATAAATTATAAAAATCTATATCGAACATAATACGCCTTTGGACATATCAAACAAAAAAATATCTTTTAAAAATTAACAAATTAGTCAGCTTATTTTTGTGGCTATTTAAGGTAACTGGTTTCTGTTTCATCATAACTGCTCTTAGCCACAAAGTCATCCACACAAAGCACTTTCGATTTCATTGATGCTATCGTAAAGTATAACTAAAGATGATCCAAAAAAGAAAATGATAAAAGAGAAAATAAAAAAAATGTTTTACAAAAGATGCCAATAATTTCCATGACAATCAAAATCTGAATTGTTTTTGTACTTTTGGGTGTGTATTTCTTTTGTAAACTACTTCCCTGAGAAGAAAGATATAAATATTTGGTTCAAACACACACACACGCACATTTACATTGGCCCTTGATCAGCATGCGATAATAAAATCTTTTTCAAACGCGTTTTTTTTTTCTTTTATATCTGATATGAATGGCCATGTTTGCCATGATTATATAACAGCTTTTCATATTCAACAGGAGGTAATATATATGACTTTATATTATATTAAAAATTAAAACTTAGATATTATTCAAAAAATCCACACTAATAGGTCAGATAATATTTTTTTATAAATTTTCATTTGAAAACCCATTATTCTGTCTTTGTATATAGCAAACACACCATTCGTTTTTTTCTTTATATTTTTATTTATATTAGATTTTTTCTTTATATTAGATATTTTAATATATAAAAATTTTTCTTGAAGACTGCGAATTTGTTCCTATGACAAAGGTTTTGAAGAATTTGAGGATTAGTTTTTTTTATAAAAAAAACGGCACTTAGGACCTTGCGATTTTTTCTATAGTAAAAAATGGATCTAAAGTATTTTACCTTACTTAATATTTTATTACAAAATTGAAAACGTCAATATTTGTAGAAACCCCAGGCCAATAGGCCCAATAATGATTTAAAAAATTATATTGAAAATTAAAAAACGGAAAAAGGTCCAACGAACATGACAAATATTTTTCTATTGCAAAGAATGGCGTAGTAGTATAGACTATTCTTTTTCATAAAAATATAATTCAATGGTAAAGACTTTTTTGTAAAGAAAAGCGGTCCATGGTACAGACGATTCTATAGAAAATATGGTCTTACGAAACTGGCGATTTTTATTTCTATAACAAGATTTGAGTCAAGTGATCCCCGGACCAAGTCAATTTGTTCATTTTACAAAAAAATGGTCCAATGAACTACACGATTGTTTATATGAACCAATAAGGAAAGTACTAAAGTCGGACTGGGCCGACTATATGATACCCTTCACCACTTTGGGTATATTCCGAAAAGACGTCACCGAACTTAAATATGTGATTTTTTTTTTGTCTTTCTGGAACCTATGCTAAATTTTATTCCATTTGGGCAAGTTTAGAGTGGATTGCGCACAGTGGGACAGATTTGTGTAAATCGATTTCAAGCAAACTTGACATACTCTATTCGGTATGATGCACTGTTTAAAATGTAATCTCAATCAGACACCTATTGAATATTTGGTGTACAATAAACATGAATAAGTCGAAATTATGTATGGAAGCTACGATATATCTATATCTGAACCGATTTGAAGCAAACATGCCAGTGATTTTGGATCTTTAGTGCACAATTTACTTAAAATCGGACGAAAATATATATAGGAGGTGTACACATCATTCTAGGCTTAATTCAATACGCTATGCCAAAATTCGTGCAAATCGAATGATTTTCAGAGACTTACCCAAAATCGGCGAAACTATATATGGATGCTATATCTAAATCTGAACCGATTTTCACGAAACTTAGTACACGTCATTCTAGACTTAATTCAATACGCTATGCTAAAATTCGTGCAAATTAAATGATTTTCAGGGACCTTAGTGCACCATTTACCTAAAATAGGGCGAAACTATATATGGGAGCTATATTAAAATCCGAACCGATTTTCACGAAACTTAGCACACATCATTCTAGACCTAATTCAGTAGGCTATACCAAAATTCGTACAAATTAAATGATTTTCAGGGACTTTAGAGCACCATTTACCTAAAATCGGGCGAAACTATATATGGAAGCTATATCTAAATCTGAACCGATTTTCACGAAACTTCATTGTAGACTTAATTCATTACGCTATGCCAAATTTCGTCCAAATCGAAAGATATATAGGGACTTTGGTACACCATTTACAATAAATCTGACGAAACTATATATGGGAGCTATATCTAAATCTGAACCGATTTTCACGAAACTTAGCACAAGTTCTTCTAGATCTAATTCAATACGCTATGCCAAAATTCGAGCAAAACAAATGATTTTCAGGGACTTAGATGCACTATTTACCTTAAATCGGACGAAAATATATATGGGAGCTATATCTAAATCTGATCCGATTTTCCCGAATCTTTGCACACATCATTCTAGACTTAATTTAGTTCGCTGTGCACAATTTCGTGCAAATCGAAAGATATATAGGTACTTTGGTGTACCATTTACCTAAAATCTGACGAAAATAAATATGTGAGCTATATCTAAATCTGAGCCGATTTTTCCCAATTTCAATAGGGTTCGTCCTTGGGCCAAATAAATGAGCTGTGCCAAATTTCATCCAATTCGAATCAAAAATGCAACCTGTACTTTGTTTACAATTTAACATGGACAGACGGACGGACGGACATGCATAAATGGACTTAAAAAGTGATTCTATGCATATTCTCTAAAGGAACCATGTGTCTATCTCGTTTGCTTTTGCCTGTTACAAACATATGCACAAAGACATAATACCCTGTGGTGAAGGGTCTAACGAACTAGCGATTTGTTTCTATAAAAAATTGTCCAATGACCACAGAAATGTTGTGCTATGCGGCCAAGTGATCCCCGGACCAAGCAAATTTGTTCCTTTTACAAAAATATGGTCCAATGAACTACACGATTGTTTATATGAAAAATTATTTCAAGGACGAAAAGCATTCATTCTATAAAAACAGGGTTTAAAATGTGTTTTGTTTTTTTTTTTTTCAAAAATCTTACTTTAAATAAATATTCTTTGAAAATATAATTTGAAATATACACGATTGTTAAAAAAATATCCTTTAAAAATCCAAGTCTATAGGCCTGTCATTCGTCGAATAAATATCCTTAAACATCCTCGTCTGTTGGGCGATGAAGAAAATATCCTTTCAAAATCCAAATGTATGGCCCTGTGGGTCGTTGAAAAAATATTCTTTAAAAATCAAACTTATAGACATGTTGGTCGACGAAAAATAAATCCTGTAGGTCGTTGAAGAAATATTCTTAAAAAATCACGCTAATGGGCCTGTTAGTCGTTGAAAAAAATCCTTTAAAAATCCACGCTTATGGTTCTGTTGTAGTTATACCCTACTATGTTGTCAGGTTATTATAGCTTTGTGCAGCCCTAAGAGTTCTTAACGCCGCGAAATATTGGTCCTATACCCACCTTTAAGTATACCGATCGTCATATCTCGACTAGACATGTGTGTCCGTACGTCTGTCCATTATAATTTGTAAACACCATACCGGCCACAGTTATGGACCAATTTCACGAAATGTTGCATGTAGAATGGGTTTTGGCCAATGAAGACCTCTATTGTTTTTGGTAAAGATCGGTTAATATTTAGGGGATGAAATGGACCAAATACTTAATTTTTGTCGTTGTTTTTTTCTGGTCGCTCCAGAGACCGCAATTATGGCCAGAACATCGCAAAATTGTATATGGAGAAGGGGATCGGGCCAAAGAATAAGCATGCATGTTTTTATAAAGATCGGTCATTATTTTGCGGCTCAAATGGAGCCTGACATTTTGTGTGAAACATGACAAAATAATAGTATGGCGTATATATTTACCCCTTGAAGGACTTAGACCCAAGAAGTTGACAATATATCCAAGAGGAGTTGTTGTATGTACTCGGGTGTGGGAGTTAATTTAAATATTTACAGGTGCTTATGTATTCCAATACTATTTAGTAACCCATTATCACACTAGAGGGCGTAAATATAGCGCTGATCGTTTTGAAATTTTCCATGAGGATCCAGGTATGTCAAGTACAACGCATATAATTTTCGATGATGATCAGATAATAATTTTGGGATGAAGTGGACCGAAAACTACAGTTTTTGTGTTTTTCGAGTCGATCTGCAGGCCTCAATTGAAAGCCGAGCATCAGAACACAACCCACGGTGAAAGCAATCTGGACAAGTAATTAGAAGGGTTGTACTGAATATTATTAATATTTGTTGACTTCTAGTCGATCAAGAGGATGCAAATATCTCGAAATTTTTGCCCAAGCACCACAGAAAGTTCAAGTTTCGTGGAAGTTGTGTTCCGCTCACTGGTTAAAAATTGTCCTAAAAATCACTGTCGTTGAAAAATATTCATTAAAATTCAAGCTTATGGGACTGTTGGTGTTTAAAATATATCCCTTAAAAAACTATAGGTCTATTGGAAAAATATATTTTTAAAAGATTATGGATCAGTTGAAAATATATTCTTTAAAAATGCACGACAATTCGTATTTAAGAACTAGAAAACGCAACTACGTAATTTTATGCTCAATTTTGTACGTTGTGCAAACTTTGATGTCAATCTGACTAACATGAGGAGTTTGATGCCCAATTTACGGGCGAAAATATATATGGAAGCTCTATCCAAATATTAAGCGATTTCAAACAAACTTGTCACAGGTTAGATTATACTAATTTCAGAACGTTTTGTTCCTATCAGCCTATTGGATCCTTGGTGCGTCAATTACTTATAATCAATCTATAATAAAAGGGAGCTATATCTAAATCTGGACCGATTTTCAGTACGTTATGCCAAATTTCGTGCAAATCGAAAGATATATAGAGAATTTGGTGAACCATTTACATGAAATCGGACGAAACTATATATGGGAGCTATATAGAAATCTGGACCGGTTTTCTCGAAACTTGGCAGACATCATTCTAGACTCAATTCAGTACGTTATGCCAAATTTCGTGCAAATCGAAGGATATATAGCGACTTTGATGTACCATTTACGTGAAATCGGACGAAACTATATATGGGAGCTATATAGAAATCTGGACCGGTTTTCTCGAAACTTGGCAGACATTCATTCTAGACTCAATTCAGTACGTTATGCCAAATTTCGTTCAAATAGAAAGATATTTAGCGACTTTATTGCACCATTTACATTAACTTGGACGAAACTATAAATGGGAGCTATATCTAAATCTGGACCGATTTTCACGAAAAAAGCCAGACATCACTCTAGGCTCAATTCAGTACGTTATGCCAAATTTCGTGCAAATCGAAAAATATATAGCGACTTTGGTGCATCATTTACATGAAATCGGACGAAACTATATATGGGAGCTATATCGAAATCTGGACCGATTTTCTCGAAACTTGGCAGACATCATTCTAGACTCAATTCAGTACGTTATGCCAAATTTCGTGCAAATCGAAGGATATATAGCGACTTTGATGTACCATTTACATGAAATCGGACGAAACTATATATGGGAGCTATATCTAAATCTGAACTGATTTTCAAGAAATTTTACACACATCATTCTAGACCCAATTTAGTACGCTGTGCCGAATTCCGCCAAATGGAAGGATATATAGGGACTTTGGTATACCATTTACATTAAATCGGGCGAACATATATATGGGAGCTATATCTAAATCTGAACCGATTTTCAGGAGACTTAACACACATCATTCTAGACTTCATTCAGTGCACTATGCCAAATTTCGTGCAAATCGAAAGATATATAGGGACCGTTCACATTAAATCGGTTAAATATATATATGGGAGCTATATCTAAATCTGAACCGATTTTTCCCAATTTCAATAGGGTTCGTCCTTGGGCCGAATAAGTGACCTATGCCAAATTTCATCCAATTCGGATCATAAATGCGACCTGTACTTTGTTTACAATTTTACATGGACAGACGGACGGACAGACGGACATGCATAAATCGACTCAGAAAGTGATTCTATGCATATTCTCAAAAGGAACCATGGGTCTAACTCGATTATTTTTGCCTGTTACAAACATATGCACAAAGACATAATACCCTGTACCACAGTGTGGTGAAGGGTATAAATACACTAAAAATAGATTGTAAAAAAATTATTTCAACAAATTCAAGATTATGGCCCTGTTGGTCGCTGAAAAAATACTCCTTGAAATCCACAGCTATAAGCCTGTTGGTTATTTAAAAAATATTCTTTAAAAAATCACACATATTTACCAATTGGTCTTTAAAAACATATTCCTTAAAAAATCCACGCTTATAGACCTGTGGGTCGTTCAAAAAAATATCATTTAAAAATATTCAAACACTCCACGCTTATGGCTCTGTTGGTCGTTGAAAAATATTTTTTTAAAAATGCCATGCTAACAAATATGTTTGAGTGAATGTTGCTTATTGCCACTCGGTAAAGTTGGCGTAATCCATATAGGACTGAAAGCTAATTTCAGTAATGATATAATTTTATTGGTCGCAAAGGGAAACGTAAAATATGGAATATTATCCATATTTCTTTTTCTTCTATTGCACAAAAAAAGCTGTTGGTGTTTCAGCAACATATATATGTCCTTAAAAAAACCGTTTAAAAAAAGTGAGAAATCGTATCGAACATATTTTCTCTACAACGATTCTTTTCTTGCAACGTCGATCCAAAACTACTTCGTCATAGTGTAGCTTCACTGTAATAGTCATTTGTAAGGCACAATCAACCATTGCTATATTTAGTACCCATTATTGATTATTATGACCACAGATGGAAGATAACATTTCATTATCGAGGAAACATCAAGTCAAGTAGAAAAGTGCTTGAAAATTTGGCCAAGACGTGACATGACAATAATAAATACCATGTAACATAAATGACTTTTTGTTATTGTGGTGTAGCGACAAATGATTTATGATATATCAGTGATATAGACTGAAGTCGTTTGGCAGAATTGCAAAAAAATACTGATTATTAATAAATGCTGGTATGGCAATTAATATTTAAGTACCGAATTAAAACTGGAATAAATTAAATAAAAATATATTCCGAAATACCAAATAAACTCACAATTTTATATATTTAACAACCAGACAATTGTTTTATTTTATTTATTTAAATGAATTCATTATTTGTTTACTGACCATTTGTATGTGTCTGTGTACTTAACTCATTATTACAAAATTTACGGTTTTGTTTTTGAATTCTGAAACCATTCACTGTACAATAATTCATTTTGGTTTTTTCAAATAGATCTTCAATTGTCATTTCATTATCACACTCATCATCATCGGCAGCAGCAACCGCGGAAGATTGCGAATGCCTCAACCGCATACCACTCCGACTGGAGAACATCGAATAATGACCAGTAAATAAAACGTGTCCCATTACGCAGCATTGCAATTTATTTTCTGTTGGCCTTTTAGAATTGTTATTATTATTATTGTTATTGTTGTTTTTATTGGCCAAACAAGTTTTATTTTCATCAACAGAATTATTTCGATTTTTTTATAATTCAATAATGAATGACATCATCATTATTACTATTTGTGGTATTTAAATTGTGAAGATTTTTAGAGTGGAAAACAATTGAAATGTTTTTTTTTTGCGGCCTTTTACGTGATGTTATAACGGTTGTTAGTCTAAGAGGAAATGAAATATATTTGCAGATTTAAAAAATATAACATAAAATTTATAATCTATATTGATATGAATCAATCGGAATTGAATGGAAATCAGTTTTGAATGCTCATTTTTTCACAGAACAGTAGAACCATAATTTTGGAACATGGGTGTTTTTTTATAGAATGTATGGGAAAGGTGTGGTATTGTTTGTAAATGCCTTGTTAACCTCGAAGTGAGGCACCAGCGAAATTCTCATGCAGTTTATGTCGTTGGTCAGCTAAGTACTTCGCTTTGTTACAAGAGATATTTGGGTACGAACAATAGCTTCTGGGGAGAATATCCCAACAAAAAACTAAGGGAACTGATGAGGATCAGTGGCGTGATCCGAAACTATAGTCTTCCCTGCCTTACCCCTCGGCAAACAGTGCCATACATTCCCCACTAATAAATAGTTGTTTTTTTATAAAAACAACAAACTGGGATTCAGACTATTTTGCAAAAACAAAATACAAATGGTATCCCAAATAAACCGCCAACACTACAGAATATATTTTTTTAAATTAACAACAGACCCTTAAACGTGGATTAAAAAAAAGATAACAGACCCTTAGGTGGATTTGGATTTTTAAAGAATGTCTTTTCAACGACAAACAGGCCCATAGACGTGGATTTTTAAGGAATATTTTTAGTGACCTATGGGCGTGGATGGGCGTGGATTTTTTAAGAATATTTTTAGTGAACTATGGGCGTGGATGGGCTTGGATTTTTTAAGAATATTTTTTAGTGACCTATGGGCGTGGATTTTTTAAGAATATTTTTTAGTGACCTATGGGCGTGGATTTTTTAAGAATATTTTTTAGTGACCTATGGGCGTGGATTTTTTAAGAATATTTTTTAGTGACCTATGGGCGTGGATTTTTTAAGAATATTTTTTAGTGACCTATGGGCGTGGATGGGCGTGGATTTTTAAAGAATATTTTTTAATGACCTATGGGCGTGGATTTTTAAAGAATATTTTTTAGTGACCTATGGGCGTGGATTTTTAAAGAATATTTTTTTAGTGACCTATGGGCGTGGATGGGCGTGGATTTTTAAAGAATATTTTTTAGTGACCTATGGGCGTGGATGGGCGTGGATTTTTAAAGAATATTTTTTAGTGACCTATGGGCGTGGATTTTTAAAGAATATTTTTTAGTGACCTATGGGCGTGGATTTTTTAAGAATATTTTGTAGTGACCTATGGGCGTGGATTTCTAAAGAAAATTTTTATTGACCTATGGGCGTGGATTTTTAAAGAATATTTTTAGTGACCTATGGGCGTGGATTTTTTAAGAATATTTTTTAGTGACCTATGGGCGTGGATTTTTTAAGAATATTTTTTAGTGACCTATGGGCGTGGATTTTTTAAGAATATTTTTTAGTGACCTATGGGCGTGGATTTTTTAAGAATATTTTTTAGTGACCTATGGGCGTGGATTTTTTAAGAATATTTTTTAGTGACCTATGGGCGTGGATTTTTTAAGAATATTTTTTAGTGACCTATGGGCGTGGATGGGCGTGGATTTTTAAAGAATATTTTTTAATGACCTATGGGCGTGGATTTTTAAAGAATATTTTTTAGTGACCTATGGGCGTGGATTTTTAAAGAATATTTTTTTAGTGACCTATGGGCGTGGATGGGCGTGGATTTTTAAAGAATATTTTTTAGTGACCTATGGGCGTGGATGGGCGTGGATTTTTAAAGAATATTTTTTAGTGACCTATGGGCGTGGATTTTTTAAGAATATTTTGTAGTGACCTATGGGCGTGGATTTCTAAAGAAAATTTTTATTGACCTATGGGCGTGGATTTTTAAAGAATATTTTTAGTGACCTATGGGCGTGGATGGGCGTGGATTTTTAAAGAATATTTTTAGTGACCTATGGGCGTGGATTTTTAAAGAATATTTTTAGTGACCTATGGGCGTGGATTTTTAAAGAATATTTTTAGTGACCTATGGGCGTGGATGGGCGTGGATTCTAAAGAATATTTTTAGTGACCTATGGGCGTGGATGGGCGTGGATTTTTAAAGAATATTTTTAGTGACCTATGGGCGTGGATTTTTAAGGAATATATTTAGTGACCTATGGGCGTGGATGGGCGTGGATTTTTAAAGAATATTTTTAGTGACCTATGGGCGTGGATTTTTAAGGAATATATTTAGTGACCTATGGGCGTGGATTTTTAAGGAATATATTTAGTGACCTATGGGCGTGGATGGGCGTGGATTTTTAAAGAATATTTTTAGCGTGGATGGGCGTGGATTTTTAAAGAATATTTTTTAGTGACCTATGGGCGTGGATTTTTAAAGAATATTTTTTAGTGACCTAGGGCGTGGATTTTTAAAGAATATTTTTTAGTGACCTATGGGCGTGGATTTTTAAAGAATATTTTTTAGTGACCTATGGGCGTGGATGGGCGTGGATTTTTAAAGAATATTTTTTAGTGACCTATGGGCGTGGATTTTTAAAGAATATTTTTTAGTGACCTATGGGCGTGGATTTTTAAAGAATATTTTTTAGTGACCTATGGGCGTGGATTTTTAAAGAATATTTTTTAGTGACCTATGGGCGTGGATTTCTAAAGAATATTTTAGTGACCTATGGGCGTGGATTTTTAAAGAATATTTTTAGTGGGCGTTTTAAAGAATATTTTTTAGTGGGCGTGGAGTTTTAAAGAATATTTTTAGTGACCTATGGGCTGGATTTCTAAAGAATATTTTTTAAGTGACCTATGGGCGTGGAGTTTTAAAGAATATTTTTTAGTGGGCGTGGAGTTTTAAAGAATATTTTTTAGTGGGCGTGGAGTTTTAAAGAATATTTTTTAGTGGGCGTGGAGTTTTAAAGAATATTTTCTAAACGAACAACAGACATATATGCATGGATTTTTAAAGAATATTTTTTAGTGGGCGTGGAGTTTTAAAGAATATTTTCTAAACGAACAGCAGACATATAAGCATGGATTTATAAAGAATATTTTTAGTGACCTATAAAAACGCATTTTTAAAGATTTCTTTATCGATAAACTGACCGTTAGGCGTGGATTTACATAGGTAAATATGTTTGAGGGAATATTCATTTCAAGCCATAGAAGACATTTAAACGTGGATATTGACAAAAAATTTCAAGCCTCTAGAGCTACTTAAAGTAAGAAAATTTATTTTAAAATTGTTAAAACATTTTTCCGACAGACCTTAACATATCAACCATTATCATCCATTCATTATAAATTTTCATTTTCGTCTTCTAAATTCCCATCTAAGGTAGCAAGGAATTTGCAATTAGTATTACCCAGATTTTAGTATAAAAAAATACACGACATTGGTCATTTGCTTAAGAGGATTTCATTTGAAATGAATACCTGCAATTAGAACTGCTATGACAACAAATTGTTAATCACTCTTAAATTCCAGTCGGCAATTACAAGACGACACATACCCACAAACACACACCAATCCAAAATCCTGATTGTGGGTCATGAGCTACCACCACTCATTTACATACAGGACAATAATAACAACCGTCCCTTACGTCTATCCACCATAGTTACTTATCTTCTTCAGCTGCTTCTATGAGGATTTCCCACAAACAATTCAAGAAATGAATAGGGCAAATAAAAGATACAAAAACAACAAAAACCAAGAGG
>NW_026889202.1:0-12465 GCF_032173495.1 Musca vetustissima
ATGGACTAACTTCGACGAACACATCAAGAATTTAAAGGATGTTCTTCAGCAGCTTTCGTCTTCATGCCTCAAGCTGAACCCAAATAAGTGCAGTCTCTTCCAACTCAGAGGTGAAGTTCCGGGCATCACGCGACGCCGGAGGGCATATCGACGGATAAGGAGAAAATTCAAGCCGTCAGAGATTGGCCGCAGCCCCGAAATCTCCATGAGCTGCGAAGCTTTCTCGGGTCTCTGCACCTACTACCGTCGATTTGTCCCAAATTTTGCCAACATCGCCGCCTGTCTACACCGCTTAACGCAAAAAGGCCAGAGGTTCCAGTGGGGCAACGACCAAGAAGAGGCGTTCAGTAAACTCAAAGACATGCTATGCAGAGCCCCTATTTTGGCATACCCTATACCTGGCGGAAAGTTTGCTCTTGACACAGACGCAAGTGCGTGCGGCATCGGTGGCGTCCTTTCCCAGGAAATCGACGGACAGGAAAAAGTCATCGGGTACTACAGACGGTCATTGTCGAAGCCTGAGAGGAATTACTGTGTGACGAGGAGAGAGCTGCTTGCTGCCCTTGAGAGCGTTAAACACTTCCACAAATACCTATATGGCCAGCATTTCCTGCTGAGGACCGACCACGCTGCTCTCCAATGGTTGCTGCGGTTTAAGAATCCGGAAGGTCAACTAGCCCGTTGGATCGAGAGGCTCCAGAGTTATGATTTCAGAATCGAGCACAGAAAAGGCGGAAAACACGGTAATGCTGATGCCCTGTCTCGTCGGCCATGCAAGGTAGAATGCAGGCATTGCTCAAAGGCTGAGAATAAGGAGAATATCGTTGATGTCCGACTATTGCAGTTTGAGTCGGGTGAAGATTGGTCGACGGAACAACGAAGAGATCCCATTCTGGGCAAAGTAATTTCGGCCATTGAAACGGGCAAGCGACCTAGTCGTAAAGAAATTACCTCCGAAAGCCCTCTTTTAAAATCCTATTGGGCCCAGTGGGACAGTCTACTTATAAAAGATGGCTGCCTATATCGCAAATGGGAAAGTGAGGACGGTAAATCTCACCGGAACTTGATCGTCGTCCCAGACTCCAAAATAAGAGATGTCTTGTCGGAGTTTCACGATGGGCCAAGTGGAGGACATCTTGGCATAGCAAAGACCGCTGAAAAGGTAAAGCAGAGATTCTACTGGGTCGGCTGTCAAAAATCCATTGCCGACTGGATCGCCAATTGTGAAAGGTGCATAAAAGCTAAAGGTCCAACACGGAAGAGTCGAGGCTACATGCAGCAGTATAATTCAGGAGCCCCTTTTGAAAGAATCGCAATGGATGTAGCTGGACCGTTCCCCACAAGCGACTCTGGGAACCGGTATGTCTTAGTGGTCATGGATTACTTCAGTAAATGGCCGGAGCGATCTTCAAGGAAATGTGTGACTCCTACGGAATTAAGAAAACCAGAACGACGCCCCGACATCCACAATCAGATGGCATGGTGGAAAGATTCAATCGCACCCTTGAAGAACATCTACGGAAAGTGGTGGACAGTGGCCAACGAGACTGGGATGAGCATATTCCAAAGTTTTTATTGGCTTATAGATCGGCCATTCATGATTCCACATCCCGGACCCCAGCCAAAGTTCTGTTCGGAAATGAATTAAAGCTACCTGGCGATTTGATATTCGGCGCTACCCCAAACGACGATGTGAACCAAGATGAAGACAGCCAAAACTCTTTTAGTAAAGTCCACGATGCAGTCCGACATCGAATAAAAATGGTTAGCAACCGCATGAAGGCAAGGTACGATCGAGCGGCAAATACCGATGGGTTTCAAGAAGGGCAACTGGTACTATTGTTCAACCCACAACGAAAGAAAGGACTATGCCCCAAATTGCAAACGCACTGGGAAGGACCCTACAAGATTGTCACGAAAATAAATGACGTCGTTTATCGCATCCAGAGGAGCGACAGTCCCAGGTCGAAGATGAAAGTTGTACATTTGGAGCGGCTGATTCCTCTTTCATTTTCTATTTTGTTATTGTCGTACAATTCTTGTTAAACGTCATTCCTCTTTCTTTGTTATTCCCTCGCCTGTATATGTGTTGTTGTTATTCCTCTTTCTTTGTTATTCCCTCGCCTGTATATGTGTTGTTGTTATTCCTCTTTCTTTGTTATTCCCTCGCCTGTATATGTGTTGTTGTTATTGTAAGTTTGTTTACTCAAGTTTGTTGTTATTGTTCACTCAGTAAGTTTGTTGTTGTTATTGTTACTCAATGTGTTTGTTGCATTGGTAGATTGTTCGTGATCTAGGTGTTACCAGATCGTCTAGAAACTTCTGTAGCGACAGGCAGGGCTCATATAAATAGAGGGAATGGAAAGGCAGTGAGTCAGTAGTGAATCAGATCGCGAATTGAAACCGTCGTGTAAAGTAAAGTGCAAAGTAAAGTTGTGTGAATAAAGTCATTGTAATAATCGTAATCTGAACGAACCCGCGTTTTATTTGGTACGAACTGTATCGGGAAATAAAACAACGTCTACACGGGAATAAGTGAAGTCCAAGAACGTAACAATATATAAAATACAAAATATTTACATACATATGTACATATGTGTATTGAAATGCAAATACAAAGACATAATTGGCATTATAATTTTTTCATTTTTGTCAGTTTGTGAAAAATTGTATTTGAATAAAAAAAAATATTATAGAAAAAATGTCAATGCCTAATATCGAATGTTAGAGTTGGTCATATATAAAAAATGGCACGTTTGGGACTAATTGAGAATAACTTCATTGAAAATAGTATTTGAAGTGAAGACATAACATACTCTAACAATTTATTCAAAAAAACCAAAAAAATAATTAAATAAATAAAAATGGATTGAAAGTTACTTACACCCTTTATAACCCTTGATTTTAATTATAAAACGATTTATTTTCATCTGAAAAACACGTTATAAGTCGGATAGTGGGATATAAAGATGTGCAAATTAGTTATTTACCCTATTAAGTGTACTTATCTGTACTGACAATAACGACCAGTTCATTTTCATACACATACATACATATAACGAAATAATTTGTGTAAAATTTATAAAAGATATCAATTTTGATTTTTTTCAGTATATGAAAAACATCTTTTTCTTAGTTTCAAAGGAAACAAGAATTACCACCAATACAGAAAACAGCGAAAAATTCAATAACTTCTATACAAATATCAGTCAGTTACCAATAGGAAGGCAAGAGAACGCATATATATTTCACACATTTCTGTATTGTTAATACGAGCATAAAAAAAATCCAAAATTCAGGGGCAGCGAAGCGCCACGGGTCCTGCTAGTATATATATATATATATATATATATAATATTGCCAATTTGTTAACATAGCTGAAGCGGAGGTTCACCCCTTTATAACTCGGGAATTACTTAAGTATATGAAAAAAAGTGAATAGTTTTGGGTTAATTGGTCTGTCGTTGCAAACTGTTCATGATATTGACCTCCAAACTTTATTTTGGTGGAAGCTGTGTCTACTTAAATGTAAAAAAATGTGTAAAAACAGGTTGAGGCCAACCATTTGTTTTATGTTCTCTATCGATTTGTGATTAAGCCACTCATTTCACGGTCTTCGTGTCAAAGTAAAACTAGAAGCCAACAAAATGGGGACTACGCCACTTATTGTTGTAGTCGCGAATCTGCGTAATTTGATATGTATTTTGTGTATGTAGTATGCACAGCTTCAGAGTAATACTCATCCGAATGTGGAAATTTTGTGCGATCAAATTTCTAAAAAACCTATTTTTCGGGCCAAATTTTTAGATCTGTCAACTGAATGATATGGATAACCGCGATCAATAAGGTTTTTTACGTTTTGGATGATATAAAATCTTTTTTTAGGGTGCACACCAAAATCGGATGCGCGTTAATGGCATATGGAGTTTTCGGAAATTATTCGCGTTTTACGAATTTTTGGGTACTTCAATGCAACATGTAGTACATCTTAGCCGTCAAATGAAATTTCGCAAAACATGCATGGATTGGAAGATAAACTTCAGTACTTCCTGGAAACCGCATGCGCATCAAATGATTTGGAGAATTACGCGATTTAGAGACAATTAAAAATGTATATTTCATAATATTATTTTAAGATTTATTCCTATTTATAGAATTCAAAGATTTATCGGTGTATTATTAATCCGCAAGGTGTATACTTATGCACAAAAAGTGATTATTTTTATAAATGTAAATTTTTCGGCTAAATTCGGGTAAAATAGTAGAATAACCCCAACATTTTTTTCTGAAGTTTCTTGTATAAAATTAAAAAAATAAATAAATATGATGACATTATTTTTTCGAACCAAAGACAAACATTTTTCCTCAATATCTTGTTTTGTTGTCGCTGTAATTTACAAACCGCTACATGGACTTGTGTGATTTTGATATCACACATTAATATAATGAAAATATTGATGTAATCTGCTATATTTTTTTTATTTTTCTCATATTTCGCGATGATGCGCAACATTATCGCGATTATTATTATATATTCATATTCTTATTTTACGGAGGAAGATCTATATCACCGTTTTTGGTCAATGTAATAAACGGCGTAATTTTAAGTTTTTTTTGTTATGCCCAAAATTAAAACCTCAATAACTTTTGCGCGCATCAACCAAAAATTTGATCGCGAACGGTTTCGGAGTCAGAACATTTTTCTCTATATGTGTACCAAAAATCATTGATGTGCCACAAAAACAAAAAAGCTGATTTTTTGAAAATGGAATATTAAAAAATTGGCAATATTTCCCATATATATTTATTTATTATTATTTTTTTTTTAATTTGTTCAGATATAGATAAAGCTCCCATATATAAGTTCGTCCAATAAATTTTAAATAAAAGTGGCACCAAATATCCAAAGTTTGTACAAAATTTTGAACAGGGTATCAAAATGGATCTAAAATAACATCTGGTAAGTTATCGGAAAAATATGAAAGAATGAACATAATTAAATTAAACCAGTAAGGAAAGTAGTAAAGTCGGGCGGAGCCAAAAATATGATACCCTTCACCACTATGGGTATATTAAACAGGACTATTAACATGAAATTGGATGAAATAAAATATGTGATATTTATCTAAATGTGAATCGACTTAGATCTATCCATAAACATGTCATTCGATTGTTACAATGGGACAAAAGTATGTAAATCGACTTCAAACAAATATCAATAGGTCATCAATAGCTCTGTACTTCTACAAAACGCAACTACGTAATTCTATGATCAATTTTGTAAGTTGTGCAAAATTTGATGTCAATCTGGCTAACATGAGAAGTCTGATGTCCAATTTACTTAAAATCGGCGAAAATATATATGGAAGTTATATCGTAATATGAACCGATTTCAACGAAACTTGTCACAGGTTAGGTAATACTAATTTCAGTACGTTTTGTTCCTATCAGCTATATATATTGGATCCATGGTGCGTCAATTCCTTAAAATAAATCTATAATATAACGGAGCTATATCTAAATCTCAACCGATTTTCACGAAACTTGGCACACATCAGTCTGGACTAAATTCAGTACGTTTTGCCAAATTTCGTGCAAATCGAAAGTTATATGGCGACTTTGAGGCACAATTTACATGAAATCGGACGAAACTATATATGGGAGCTATATTTAAATCGACCGATTTTCTCGAAATTTGGCAGACATCACTCTAGGCTTAATTCAATATGATATGCCAAATTTAGTGCAAATCCAAAGATATATAGGGACTTTGGGGCACCATTTACATGAAATCGGACGAAACTATATATGTGAGGTATATCTAAATCTGAACCGATGTTCTCAAAACTTGGCAGACATCATTCTAAACCTAAATGATTAGGCTGTACCAAATTTCGTGCAAATCGAGAGATATATAGGGACCGTTTACATTAAATCGGTAAAATATATATATGGGAGCTATATCTAAATCTGAACCGATTTTTCCCAATTTCAATAGGGTTAGTCCTTGAGCCGAATAAGTGACCTTTGCCAAATTTCATCCAATTCGGATCATAAATGCGACCTGTACTTTGTTTACAATGGACAGACAGACAGACAGACGGGCGGACATGCATAAATCGACTTAGAAAGTGATTCTATGCATATGCTCAAAAGGAACCATGGGTCTATATCGATTATTTTTGCCTGTTACAAACATATGCACAAAGACATAATACCCTGTACCACAGTGTGGTGAAGGATATAAAAATTAAAAAATGATTCCAAGTAATTCGAATTTAACCCACAGGGTCAGAAATAGTAAATTGTAGCCATGGGTCAATAATACCTGCTGTTTCATAATCCTGAACATAACACTGAGGAAATTTCCATTGACGATATAAAATAATTAATTTATAATTTTAAATTTTGCCACATTCACTTCAGTTTTGTCATATTTTTATACCCTTCACCACACTGTGGTACAGGGTATTATGTCTTTGTGCATATGTTTGTAACAGGCAAAAGGAAACGAGACACATGGTTCCTTTTGAGAATATGCATAGAATCACTTTTTAAGTCGATTTATGCATGTCCGTCCGTCCGTCTGTCTGTCCATGTATTTTTGTGAACAAAGTACAGGTCGCATTTATTATCCGAATTGGATGAAATTTGGCACAGCTCATTTGTTTGGTCCAAGGACGAACCCTATTGAAATTGGGAAAAATCGGTTCAGATTTAGATATAGCTCCCATATATATTTTCGTCCGATTTCATGTAAATGGTGCCCCAAAGTCCCTATATATCTTCCGATTTGCACGAAATTTGGCATAACGTACTGAATTGAGCCTAGAGTGATGTCTGTCAAACTTCGTGAAAATCGGTCCAGATTTAGATATAGCTCCCATATATAGTGTCGTCCGATTTCATGTAAATTGTGCACCAAAGTCCCTATATATCTTTCGAATTGCACGAAATTTGGCATAACGTACTGAATTGAGCCTAGAGTGATGTCTGTCAAACTTCGTGAAAATCGGTCCAGATTTAGATATAGCTCACATATATAGTTTCGTCCGATTTTATGAAAATGGTGCACCAAACTCCCTATATATCTTTCGATTGGCACGAAATTTGGCATAACGTACTAAATTGAGCCTAGAATGATGTATGGTATGTTTCGTGAAAATCGGTCCAGATTTAGATATAGCTCCCATATATAGTTTCGTCCGTTTTCATGAAAATTGTGCACCAAAGTTCCTATATATCTTTCGATTTGCACGAAATTTGGCATAACGTACTAAATGGAGCCTAGAATGATGTCTGGTATGTTTCGTGAAAATCGGTCCAGATTTAGATATAGCTCCCATATATAGTTTCGTCCAATTTCATGTAAATGGTGCACCAAAGTCCCTATATATCTTTCGATTTGCACGAAATTTGACATAACGTACAGAATTGATGCTGGAATGATGTGTGCTGAGTTTCGTGAAAAACGATTTAGATCTATATATATATATATATATATATATATATATTTTCGTCCGATTTAATCTAAATAATGTACCAAGTTCTTATGTTGCATAGCGTTTTGAATTTAATCCAGAATTATGTGTGTCAAGTTTCGTGAAAATCGTTCAAGACTTAGATAAAGCTCCCATATATATTTTCGTCCGATTTAATGTAAATGGTGCACCACATTTATCTTTCGATTTGCACAAAATTTGGCATAGCGTTCTGAATTGATGCTGGAATGATCTGTGCTGGGTTTCTTGAAAGTCGATTCAGATCTAGAAATATATTTTCGTCCGATTTAATCTAAATAATGTACCAAGTTCTTATGTTGCATAGCGTTTTGAATTTAATCTAGAATGATGTGTGCCAGGTTTAGTGAAAATCGGTTGAGATTTAGATATAGCTCCCTTATATTATAGATTGATTTTAAGTAATTGACGTACCAAGGAACCAATATATGGCTGATAGGAACAAAACGTACTGCAATTAGCATTACCTAACCTCTGACAAGTTTCATTGAAATCGGTTCATATTTGGATATAGCATCCTTATATAAGTAAATTGTGCATCAAACTCCTCATATTTGTTAGATTGACATCAAATTTTGCACAACGTACAAATTAGAGCATAGAATAACGTAGTTGGGTTTTCTAGAAGAACAGACCTAGCCCAACGGTTGACCTATTGATATTTGTTTGAAGTCGATTTACATACTTTTGTCCCACTGTAACAATCGAATGACATGTTTATGGATTTATCTAAGTCGATTCACATTTAGATAAATATCACATATTTTATTTCATACAATTTCATGATAATAGTCCTGTTTAATATACCCATAGTGGTGAAGGGTATCATATAGTCGGCCCCGTCCGACTTTACTACTTTCCTTACTGGTTTTTTTTTTGAGAAAAGTCACGTAACCACATTACTCACACTAACATATAAAAGTTCCCTTATCGACGGAGATGAATTGAAAATGTGTTTATTCTGTCGAATTGCCAAAAATGAAATATTGGTATTTGGTGGCTCCAAGAAAGTTATATAAAACTTGATTTTTTTTAAACGGCTTAGTTTGCACGTAGACACTTTAAGATTGCTTATGACGGATAAAAGTAGCATCCCCTTTTATTTTTTAATAATTTAATAAGAACATCTATAGAAAAGTTCATCGAACTGATATTTACGAGGAAACCAGAAAGTGAGGCGTAATTGAATGGGACTGTTTATACAATACCGTACACCATTGTAAATGTTAGCAAGTGTTGCCTCTAGAATTGAAGTCAACATCATATATGTCATTGGGTAAAAAACCTCCTACCAAAAATACCAACTTTTTTAATTGTGGTACCTCATAGAATTACGTTTATTATAAAAAATTCACAAAATTTAAAAAAGAAAGTGTCATTAAATTCTTGAAATTGGAAAGCGCATTAAATAAATATTAATGCCTGGTGCAATTCGGGTTATGGTAGGGTAAAACATATTTATGTTGAAAAAATTTCTATATATGGGAAATTACAAAATTCTTTTAAAATTCCATTAAAAAGTTTGAAAAATTTTTTTGCGAGCACATTTATGATTTTTGGTACATAGGTTAAAAAAAATATGCTGATTTGAAATCTGTTCGCGATCACAAATTCGGATGCTGCGCACAAAAGTTATAGCGGTTTTAAATCTTGTATTTCAAATATAAATTAAATGGATTCCTATTTTTTGTAATTCGCGAATTTCTTCACAAATGGATAAACACATTTGTCTTCTTTGTACACTAGTCAAATCACATTGAAACACGGTTCAATAGTCGCGAAAAATAAATAGAAGAATATCTTCATGCTGAAAATAAAATAAATAAATTTTTAATTAAGACAAAACGTTTATTTGTTTTTTCAATTTTTTAGTATAGCTAAGGGAATACGGGTTTGCCTTAATCTTCTAAAATATATGACGCTTTCTTCTACAAATTCTTTTAGATGATTGTTAAATATCGGTACATTCCTCTGTTAAGAGTTTTGACTTTAAAAATGACCAAATATATTTCAGTTACAGTATATGAAAATGATCAACATTAAAAAGCATACAGTTCGCGTATTAGTTGAAATCGGTTGATGCGCATGTGGTTTTCGTATAAACCGAATAAATCTCTTACAATAATTATGCATTTTTCGAGGTTTCATTAAGCGGCCAAAGTGTGTCCCTCGATGCACTTTACTATGCAAAAACCCTAAAAATGGCGCAACGTGCATACGATTTTTATTCGCATCCGATTTCAGTAATCTCCTATGAAAATACACAAAAGAGCACCTATTTTAAAAGGATCGGTGAAGAACCGCGGATGTGCCTCCACAATCGATTTTGGGTAAAATATGCATATTATTCGCGTATCAATATATTTTTGACCTATTTTCACACAGATTCGCGAATAAGATAAGAATGAATGTATGTGAAATCAATTCGAAGAAAAACGCGATTATATACGCGAATTTGTCAAAACAAGTTTTTGCAGCTTTTTCTCACATTCAAGGTACCTATATCCGACGTTTTATTGGGCGGAATTTAATATGGATGGTCTCATTAGATCCGGCACGTAAAAAAACTAAAATCACGCGGGATTCCACGGAATTTGAATGGACTTTTTTAATTTTAGACTCAAAAAATATATATATTCGTATTTGGAACCCAATTGCAAAGAAGCTACGGTGAGCACACATGAGATATACACTAAACGAAGCAAAATCACGAGTTCTACAATCCTATAATTATTTTAGTCCATTATCTGGATGCGCGTCCTAATTATAAGAAAAATTCAAAATACACCGAAAATCCGGCTTCAAAATGCCAGCATCCGTTTTGGATGGATGCAGTGATTATATCGCAAAATCATACATGAGAACCATATTGTGCATGGTGTATTCTTCAACGTAGCCACTGATCACATGTGCGTGCGTTGTGTAGTTTAGTCACAAATCAGGAAGGAACACAAAAAACTCGTTGGCTTCAACACATTTTCACCCATTTTTTTGCATTACCATCACAGCTTCCACGCAACATATTATATATTACCAATATTTTAAGATTTTGACAAAAACGCTTCATTTTATAGAAATGAGTTTAAATTATATGCAACCTTGCTAACCTCAGTCTCAAGGAATTTAAAAGATTTTTGTAATTTCCCATATATCAATGTTAGAACATAGCCCCCTATAAAAACGTTCCGTCCCATATGCGTACTTTTAATGTAACTTTTACTTTTAATGTTTTATGACTGTAATTTGAATACTTCGCATATAAAGAGAGACGTGATTTATTTCCTATAATCTAAAATTTTCTTCTAAATTCTAAATTTTCTTTCCGCATTCATGGTGAATAAAAACTTATTTTTATAATGTACCATAATGAATGTAAATTTATGATTTTATATGCAAAAGTGAGTATTCCAGGTGCATTCCGAAGCTGTATTCCTATAACCTATATAAAATTAAGTATCACTCGGTACTTTTCGTTCACTTAAGTATTAATTTCTAAAACCACTATATATCTCAATATTACCCACCAAATTTGAGCCAACGCCAACATTCAGAAATTTAATTCTATCCGTACACCCAATACTAAATTTGATACCAGTAATTACCTTTTGTGCTCTTGTACTCCTATATCCCAACAGTAATCCTAAACTCAACTTTCAGGATTCCAACACAATCGGTTTACCCAAATCTAAATTGTTCCAAACTTATTACCATTTAGTACTTTACGTTTATAATATCCCAATCCTACGCTATGACAGGAAAAGTGAAACTTATCTTAAGTCCTATTAATTCTAAGAATTTTGAGGACTCTGATTTAAACAAAAATCCTCCCGAAGCAGAAAATTGAACTTATACTTAATCCTTATTCGTATTTTAAATACTGTGTTTCTTTAGATGTTTTCCATAACCAATACCCGTAATGTGTTTTTTCAAATCTTCACAGTTGTTGTGTCTTTGACTGGAGGCTATACCGAAATACTGACTACGTCTCTGAATTCTAACATAGCCAACATTCGTCATGTTTTCAGCATTACATTTATCTTAAATTTATTTTAAATTATTAAACCTGTTATTGACACTACATCATTAGGCATATATTAACATAAAAGAACACAATCATGTGGATGATTTGTAAACGTAAAACATTGCTTATGAGGATTAATTTTGATGTTGATTAATGTTCAGTTTAATAAAAAGCACACTTCAGCAAGTGGAATTAAAATATTAATTGATATAGGGCAACCACAAGAATAAATTAAATTTTTCAAGTAAAAACGTCATTAAGTTCGATTGGGTATAATATTTTATTTCCTCCCCCAGGTGGTGTGCATTTAAACACCCACTACACCCACTTCGATGAGAAAATTCGGTTTAAATCTTAAATATTTTGACTTACTCTCAAACTTTTTGACTTCACCACTTTGAGTATATTCAAAAGATGAATCCTAACATACGTCGCATTTTTAAAGGACCAGTAAAATGAAATTGGAACCATAAACACGTCATTCTGCAACCGATACTAAATTGTTCATTTGGTCAGATATAGAAGCTATATCTAAATCTGAAACGATTTCAGGAAACTTAACACACATCTAGACCTACTTTTTCAGGAAACTTAACACACATCATTCTAGAGATAATTCATTACGCTGTGCCAAATTTCGTGCAAATCGAAAGATATATAGGGACTTTGGGGCACCATTTACATTAAATTGGACGAATATATATATATATATATATGGGAGCTATATATAAATCTGAACCGATTTTCAGGAAACTTAACACACATCATTCTAGACCTAATTTTTTTACGCTGTGAAAAATTTCGTGCTTGAATCGACTCAAAAAAGGATTCTATGCATATTCTCAAAATGAACATATGCACAAAGACATAATACCCTGTACCACAGTGTGGTGAAGGGTATACAAAGAATTTGGTTCAAGAACC
>NW_026889203.1:0-12298 GCF_032173495.1 Musca vetustissima
ACCGGTCTTTATAAAGACCAATTAGTCTATATGGAGATCACAGGTCTTTATAAAGACCAATTGGTCTGTATAGAGACCACCGGTCTTTATAAAGACCAATTGGTCTGTATAGAGACCACCGGTCTTTATAAAGACCAATTGGTCTGTATAGAGACCACCGGTCTTTATAAAGACCAATTGGTCTGTATAGAGAGCACAGGTCTTTATAAAGACTAATTGGTCTGTATAGAGACCACCGGTCTTTATAAAGACCAATTGGTCTGTATAGAGACCACCGGTCTTTATAAAGACCAATTGGTCTGTATAGAGACCACCGGTCTTTATAAAGACCAATTGGTCTGTATAGAGACCACCAATTGGTCTTTATAAAGACCAATTGGTCTGTAGAGAGACCACCGGTCTTTATAAAGACCAATTGGTCTGTATAGAGACCTCCGGTCTTTATAAAGACCAATTGGTCTGTATAGAGACCACCGGTCTTTATAAAGACCAATTGGTCTGTATAGAGACCACCGGTCTTTATAAAGACCAATTGGTCTGTATAGAGACCACCGGTCTTTATAAAGACCAATTGGTCTGTATAGAGACCTCCGGTCTTTATAAAGACCGGTGGTCTCTACCCGCAAACCTCGGGTCTGTATAAAGATTGTGAGGACATGTCACAGGACGATCTTACAGTATCAGTTCACGACTGCCAGTGATACAAGGCTCTTTGTGGACGACTTTCTTCTTTCTATCAATTTCATTAATCTACTTTTATGCAGTGGTATAGGTTGATGTTTCATCACCATACAAAGATTTATTAGTTTGGGGATAAAATACATTAGGCCCGTCGTCGAACATGTCGATAAAAAAGGAAAATGATCGAAGTGGACCGGCATGTGAGCAATCGTAATATAGCACAGGAGCTAAAATTCGACCATAAAACGGTTTTAAACCATTTACACAAAGCTGGATTGAAAACGAATCTCGATGTTTTTTCAAGGTTCGTAATTAAAAATGTAATTCAAGACATTAGTTAGGAAGTTGAGTTATTTATTTATTTTTATTTTTTGAACTCAAACTTCTCCAAATCGGCAGCCTTACTTTCACCAATGCCAAAATAACAAAGACAAAAAATTATATTTATTTTTTTACATATATCAACAATTTATTCATATATTTTGTTATTACATTCACTATCACTTTCACAGAATTTGTCTAGGTTATGATCTGTATTTTGTATATGGAAAACCATACAAAATAATGTTTGCATATTTCCTTTGAATCAGAAATAGATAGGGAGAGAGAAATCTCATTGATTGCTTTTATAAATTCCAAGAAAATAAATATATACTCATATCTGTTTGCTATCAATATTGAAATAAAAATTTTCAATTTATATTCAAATGCATAAATAATAAACTAATAATGAGTTCGATAAATAAAATATAATATAAACAGACAAAAACCATAATGACACAAGACAAGCAATTAATATTCGTTTTCAACTTAATAAATCATTCAGCAATGATAATTTACAATTGCTTGAGGAGTAAAAGCTAAAAGAGCTGAGTATTTAACTCATACCGAAGACATAAATAACAGAGTTGCGGCAGTCATCCTTTATGAGAAGGGGATAAATATTAAATTTCAGTGTGAAACGTATGCTAGCAATTAATAAATAATAAAAATAAGTTAAAGGAGATATAATTTGCCCTTAAGGCGGTCGTCAAGTATGCCACGTCTCTGTCTAACTTCTTAACTTAATAAATTAAAGACTTCCTCTATTTGGAGCCTTAAAAAGGCCGAAACAAAAAGCAAAACGAAAAATGTGTGGCATTGTTTTCCAGTCGTTTTTATTTTCCTTGCGTTATAGCAGAAAAAAAACGTAAAACAATAATGAAATATAACAACAATGTCCGGCATTACTTGCAGCTGTTACCACTCCCTTGAGGTTATTAAACTTTTTTCCTTTGTTTTTTCTGTGGTCTAGTATTTTTTAGTTTTCTGCCTTTTGTTTTCTATAGCCATCCTATTTTTGCATAAATAATGTAGAAAGTCAAATGACTGACTGAATTTATGCATATGGAAAAATAGGTCTATTGGCGTTTAAGGAAAGTACGATAGAATAGGAAGTGTAAGGCAGGGTGTAGGAAGTGTAAGGTAGCATGCAAATGATGGGAACTTATAAATACGGTACAAATCAGTAGAAAATACCCCACACTTACTATCATAAATCATAATTCATACATTTCGCATGTACATCTATGTGTACACATATAAATTAAAGGAAATAAATTTATGATTTTTCATACTGCCGTAATTTTTTTCTCTGCCCACTCGCAAGAAATGATTGGAGAAAAAGCAATGCCTTTTGTTGTTGCATTTTATGTGCCATTTCATTTGGAATTCTTTGACCCAAGCCATTGGTCCGCCTACCACCAACATCTGCACCTACCTATCCACACACAATTCATTTTTTTATTATTCTGCAGCCACGTCTGTTTTTGCTATTATTAATGTACAATTCATATACATATGTATGTAGAAACGGAAATATTGCGGATTTGTATTGATTTCCGGTAGACAGCAGCTCTTTAGTTATTATCGTTCTATAACAGTATACCAAACCAGAGTTTGAGGTAAATCGCACAAAAAAATGTGTTACAGCCAGCACTTAACTAACATTTATACATACACTCTCACACATACATATGCATTGGCAGTCATGCAAAAATAATCGAAAGGATATGTGCAAATGAAAAAAAAAACAAATCATAAATGTGTGTTTGTATGAATGATTGTGTATGTGTGGAATTGTCTTGTGTTTCCAATACTCTTATTTACGAATATGCTATAGTTAATAATATAACATACTGGTGTTACCATATGGAAAGAATGAGGAACTGGGGATGTTAAAAATACCATGAGAAGAAAATGTATATCATGATCACACCTAATCGCAACTTTGTAGATGAAGCATTGCAATTTTAAAGAAAAACAATTGAAAAAGCATTAATTTTGGCCGGGCCGAACTTTGGATACCATACACCACAAGTATACTGACAGGTATTTGAAATGAAAAAGTGGACCGATATTTATAATTTTTAATAGAGATATTTGGTACCCAATAAGAAACCAATGTTGAAAAGCGCGCTCAACCCCAAAATACCGAAAATTGGGGGGTACCCTTATATGGGGGATATCGGAAAAAATTGACCTGTATTTATAATTTTTTATGGAGAGATTTGGTACCTACTAAGAACTCAAAATACTAAATTACAGCCAATTCGGTGTAAAAAAACGATAAAACCCCCAAAATACTGGAAATTAGGAGGTACCGTTATATGGGGGCTACAAGAAAATGTGGACCTAAATTTATAATTTTCTTGTGGATACATTTACTACCCAATAAGAACCCAATGTACCAAATTTCAGCGTATTCGGTTGAAAAAGGCGCTCAAGAACCCCAAAATAATAAAATACTATTATATGGGAGCTATACCTAAACGTGGACCAATATATCCCATCTTCGAACTTGAACTGCATGCAAACAAAAGACAAACCTGTGCAAAATTTCAGCACCCTATCTCAATTCCTTCAAAAGATAGCGTGATTACAACAGACGGACGGACATAGCTAGATCGTCTTAGAATTTTACCCTGATCAAGAATATATATATATATATTATAGGGTCGGAAATGAATATTTCGAAATGACAAAATTAATATACCCTCCATACTATGGTGGAGGGTGTAATAGATTGGTATACTGGCCCATGTAATAGTAAAGCCCAAAATCCTTCTCAGAAAAAATGTGCATTGTCACATTTCTTATTGAATGGTACATGCCTATTTGAGGTATTTTTTTAAGGTCCACTTCTGAACATCCAATCGAAATGGGCGGGTTTATATAAGGAGGTGGTTTTATTCATGTATCCAAAAGTACTAAACTGTACAATATTTGGTATAATTTGAAGTTGGAATCCTGAAATTTATATTTGGTACAATTTTGTAGCATGGATAGAGCTTAAAACTTGCAATTCGGAATGCGAATTAAGTTTGACTACATCTCAAACTTAATTCGCATTCCAAATTGATGTAAGGAGGTGGTTTTGAAAGCGTGTACTCATGTATACGAAAAGTACTAAACTGTGCTAAATTTGGTACAATTTGAATTTGGAGAAACGGGTGGAGTTGGAATCCTGAAATTTGAAGTTAACATTACCATTGTGGTGTAGCGATATGTAGGTAGTTTTAGAAATTTGTATATATGTGTACGAAAAGTACTAAATGGTACTATATTTGGTTTTGGGTGAACCAACAGACATTTGGGGTTAGGATGAGAATTGAACTATGTAGGAAGTTTCGGAAAACTTGAATTTAGGATCACTGTTGGTGTGTAGAATTGAATTATGTAACACGTTTTGGAAATTCCTACTAATGTGTTCTAAATGGTTCTAAATTTTTTGCAATTTTATTTGGGTGAACCGATCAGGCTGGAATCCTGAAATTGGGAAATATGATTTATATTTATTTAATGTGTACTAAATGGTACAAAATTGGGTAAAATTGAAATATGGGTGTTCGAATCATGTAATTTGGAATTAGTTTTAAAAATAAGCACTACAAGAGTACGAAAGATAATAAACATTAGGAACATTTGTAGAATGCTATTGCGATCAGAATTGGTGTGCAGTGTTGAGATATGAAGATAATTTTGGAAATACGTACTATAAGATAACAAAGGAACATAATGCTACTAAAATTTCATGGTGGATAATGATTCGTCTTCTCTTGTTCGTTTTTTACGCATTATTATAGACGAATTCTGAACTTTATATGGACACGAATCTTTTATGAGTGATTTTCAAAGACTGATTTCCAAGTCCTTGTAAAAACACAACACATGGTCGTACGTCAAACCGTACTGAATCCGTTTATGCTAAATATGTGAACCCTTCTAATTTAAATGTCAAATGGCGTCTGGATTTCTATCCTTAACAATTATTTCAATAATGTTTCTTAAAAAGATTTTAAGCAACACAGCTCATAGTCGTACTTCAAACCGTACTCAGTACGTTTATGCAAAAAATATTAAACATTCCAATGGAATTGCGAGAAGACATATTTATTGTAGAAGAACTACAAAAGGTATTTTTCCTATAGATGTCCATATAAGGTTCATAAAAGGTAATTTCTTCGGAAAGTCCTTTGAATTCTCGATTCGATTCTCTTTGGGTAGAAAATTCCCGCACCAAAAATTATCATCATTAGCACAAGTTTTGGGGTAGGCCCAATATAAGGTACCCCCCTTATTTGGGATTTTGGGTATGTTTTTTCTCATTGGGTGACAAATCTTCCCATAGAAATTAACAATATCGGTTCACATTTTGGTATGACCTCCATAAAACGGTACCCTAAATTATTCGGCATCTTTCGGATTTTAGACACTTTTTCGATAGAATTGGCTATCATATTTTGGGTTCTCATTGGATGTTATTCAATCATCGGTCCTCGTTTTGGCATTACTCCCATACAACTGTACATCCATATTTTGAGGATGTATAACAAATTATATATTTAGACCTTTAATAAATTCAGCTGAGCACGACTAGGGTTCGAACTCAGGACCTCAGAGCAATACAAATGTTGTCAGACCACTTAACGTTCTGATACATTAACAAACTTCCTAAAAGGTTGCACAAAAACATGTGTGTACCATGGAAACAATTGTAGGTGTTGTGGTTAAATTATCCATCGCTACAACAAAAATCTGCTTTGAAAAGGACTGTTTCTAGAATGAAAACAAATGTTGAACCTTGACAAATTTGAATTTATATGCAAGTTCGCATCAGGGCGAAACAAAAAAACAAGTTATCAACATACGAACTTTGTAAAGTCACATAGCCCAATTTGCCTGATAAGCCGCTTAACCAACGGCGAAACGCGTCACATAATGGTGTGTACGTAGCTTATTTTTCATTGCAAAACTTAGATCATTAAACACGACTCGAAAGAGTATAAATTACTTACTTAAAGTTTAATTGAAATGATCACTGTCCTTACAAGGCAAAATTCAAATAACAAAATTTTTCAGACATATTTTTAATAAAGTTGACCCTAATTTTATATTTTGACTTCTTATTGGGGTAAAAATCTTCCTGCCAAAAATTTTAAATATTACTAAATATTTGGGTATAGCACTTATATAAAGCTCCAGTCCTTAACTGTATACCATGGCAAAGTCCCCAAATTAAAGTCCCGATCAATTTAAAGTTTTTTGAATTATTACATTATGGTGGAGGGTATACCAAATTTCCCTGCATCAGGCGAAAAACACATATTTGATCGTCTCTAAATATTATTGAAGCTTTATATCCAAGGTTTTACCTTCTTAAATTCCAAAAAATGGTATTTAAGATTTCACATACAGGACCATTTTTTTCATAATAGAGCCTAAGGGTAACACTGGCCATATCCTGAGCATAAAGTAAACGTTCAAACTCGGTACTGCAATATATATTCCCACATTTGGTATTCCAATTTTTTTCTGGTTGATGGTAGAATGGTGACTGATATTTGTATTGTGTGTCCATGTTCGGAACTTCGCAGCATGGGAAAGAGAGTGTAAATACTTCATAATGCTTAAAGGCATACAATAGAGTTTTAACACAAACACACGCGCTGAGTGTGAGGCACATACACATAAACGTAGAAAATAAAACGGCTTACGAGTAAAAGCTATTAATGTATGTGAGTGTGAGTGTGTTGGTGATCGTATGGGTGCAAGTGATTTTACACACCGGATGTAGTTCGTGTTGCACATGTTGTACAAAATTCATTTATAACAAAACTCATATATATGAGAATATACGCACACAAACACATTTCGCCTTGTTTGCTTTGCAAAAGACACTTATCGCAACAGCTAGGCGGCAAGTGTACTCAACAACAAATTCAATACAACCAAGCTTATGTATGGAGAATGAAAATCCATTCACTTTTATGTTATGACGACTAGGACGACGTCGACAACGACAATGAAAGGCACAAGGAGTGAGAATATAACGCAATAACGTTCAACCGTGGTAGGAGCAACGTCAAACCAATTGCCAATGTAACAACAAAACTGTACTCGGGGAAAATCTCAATACAATACTCCAACTTCTACTTCCTCTACGGTGAAGACATATACGGGCGTTTCAATATGGGCTCATATATGCTTTCCTAGTGTGTGTGAGTATTGTATTCCCTATGCGTGTGCTGTAAAGACTTAATACAGGAAATCATTGTGTAGATAGCTGCGTTCGTTTTTTTTTCTTTCTTTCCTTATTTTTTTGTTATCACAATATTTCACAATTCTACTCCTTTTTTCCAATAAAAAAAAGTATTCAACCTATTTCACAAAAATACGAAAATACGGATGGGAAGAAATGATTGCAAAATTACTTCTTATAGTTGGTGCTCGAATAAATAGCGAAATTATCAGGAAAAAAACTACGTTTAACATCTTTAATATTTAATGAACTGTACGGCAATAGTAGGTAATTTTCTTCTTGACAAGAATAAGTTAAAAGTGGGAAATGGGACAAAATGTAAGGAAAAGTGTGTAAGTAGTAATTTGAGGAAAAATAGAAGTAGGGAATTCTATAATACTATTGTAAAAATAAATTTATGTATTTTATATCCTTTTTCAGGGTATTAGTTCGCTGTATGCATTTTTAAAGAATATTTCCTAGTGATTATCTGCTTTAGAAGCTAAATAAATTTAAATAAAAATTTTAATTACTATATCAGACGTAGGAGTGAGTTTTTAAATATTTTTTTTTTAAGGAAATAGCCAAGCTGTAGACTTGGATTTTTGAATTTTTTAAAGAATATGTTTTCAAGAACTCTAAGAGGAGTGGATTTTGTTAAAGAATATGTTTTCAAGGACTATAAGAGGCGTGGATTTTTTATTTAAAGAATATGTTTTCAAGGACTACAAGAGGAGTGGATTTTCTGAAGAATATGTTTTCAAGGAATATACGAGGCGTGGATTGTTTAAAGAATATGCTCAAGGACTATAGGAGGAGTAGATCTTGATTTTTTTAAATTTAGTTTTTCAAGTACTAAAAGAGGCTTGATTTTTTTAAAAAATATGTATAGACCTATAGAAGGACAAATGAAGCGTGAATGTTTACAAATTTTTGTTAAGGACTATAAGCGGTGGGGATCTTTTACAAATATTTTTTGAAGGACTATAAATAACGTAGATTAAAACCAGTAAGGCAAGTAGTAAAGTCGGACGGGACCGACTATATGATACCATTCACCACTATGGGTATATTAATAAGATGCATCCAAACAGAAGGGCCATTAACATGAAATTTGATGAATTAAAATATCTAGATCTGGACGGATTCCAACAAAACTTGACACACGTTTGGCTATACTATCTTAAGTACGTTGTGCAAAATTGTGTCAATCAGACTAACGTTGAGTCTTTGGTGCACCATTTATTTAAAATCGTAAATCTGAACCGATTGTCAAGAAAATTTACACACATCATTCTAGGCTGAAGTCAGTACGCTATGCCAAATTTCGTGGAAATCGAAAGATATATAGGGACTTTGGTGAACCATTTACATTAAATCGGTCGAAAATATATATGGGGGCTATATCTAAAACTGCACCGATTGTCAAGAAAATTTACACACATCATTCTAGTCTCAATTCAGTACTCTATGCCAAATTTCGTGCAAATCGAAAGACTTTGATACACCATTTACAATAAACCAGTCGAACAAATATATGGGAGTTATATCTAAATCGGAACCGATTTTCAAGAAATTGTATACACATCATTAAAGACTCAATTCAGTACACTATGCCAAATTTCGTGCAAACCGGAACATATATAGGGTCATTGGTGAACCATTTACATTAAATCGGACAAAAATATATATGGGAGCTATATCTAAATCTGAGCCGATTTTCAGGAAACTTAGCACACATCATTCTAGACCTAATTTAGTTCGCTATGCCAAATTTCGTGTAAATCGGAAGATTTATAGGGACATTGGTGAGCCATTTACATTAAATTGGACGAAAATATATATGGGGGCTATATCTAAATCTGAACCGATTTTTCCCAATTTCAATAGGGTTCGTCCTTGGGCCAAATAATTGACCTGTGCCAAATTTCATCCAATTCAGATCATAAATGCGACATGTACTTTCTTCACAATTTAACATCTACAGACGGACGGACGGACATGCATAAATCGACTCAGAAAGTGATTCTGTGCATATTCTCAAAAGGAACCATGTGTCTATCTCGTTTCCTTTTGCCTGTTACAAACATATGCACAAAGACATAATACCCTGTACCACAGTGTGGTGAAGGGTATACAAATGTAAAGAAGAGGCGTGCATTTTTTAAAAATTATTTTTTTTTCAAGGACTATAAAAGTTCGGTATTTTTTGCAGAATATTTTTTCAAGGAATAAAACAGGCGTAGATTTTATAAAGAACTATAAGGGGCGGTTTTTAAATAATGAATATATTTTACAATTAGCCACAGGCATCGATTTTTTAACGAATTATTTCATATTTTTAAGTTTTAGTTGACACATAGGCGTGGATTTTTCAAGAATAATTTATTTAACATTTCCTAGGACAACTTGAGTCAATAGTGTAGACTTTTTAAATAACATTTTTTTTAATGTGGGTGAAAATATATTTAGAAAAAAAAAAACTCCTTCACTTACCTGTCATGAGCAGAAAAATTCAGTCTTATGGTATGGGCCGGTCCATATTCACCGGCATTTAAGTCTCTTTTCCGGCGATGACGTTTCTGTTCGATATGCTTCTGATGGGCAGCATGTAAATGTGAGCGATCAAAATGGGCCGCCTCCCAGTGTTTTATAAATGGTGTCAATTGTTGTGTGTGACCTGGAAAATAAAGACAAATTACAAAGTTAAATTGGATAACAAAATTTCATTTTCTTTCGAACTACATTAAATAAATTTTCCACATAACATTATAGTTATGTTGCCAACTGCAAGTAAAACTTTAATAAAACTAAAACATTTTTTTTGTAATATTGCAACATTATATAAAACGACTCTATTAACTAACCCGGGGCAATAGCAAGCCTGAATGGAAACAAGGAACGAACAAGCTAACGTACGACCAAACAAAAGAGTTGCAAAATGAAATGAATTTAATGCATTTCGAATTGCATTTCATTGCATTATTTTTACAAAAAAAATTTATTTCATTTTGTGGCCAAAAAAACAAAAGCAACAAGAAAAAAATTGAAATACCGCATTGACCACCATCAGCAACACCAATACACATTTTAATACAAACGCAAGCACACTCACACACACACATCCATACACATATAGCTTGAGACATTCAATGCATGTATTACGGTTTTGGGCCAATGCTGACCGACCAGTTTGTTATGAGCTAACTTTATTTTGCTAGGGAAATTTGGTAATAAGAAAGACAGAGGCAATGCGATGCGGGAGAGGCAGCGGGCTGAGAGACAGGGAATTGTGTCATGTAACCATTATTGTGCGGTATTGTTGTGGTCCGTGCACACAATTTGTCCATGATTGTTCAAAAGTAAATGCAAATGCATGCAGTGCGAAAACAGAGGGTGAATGCCAAAAAGAGGCAGACTGACAAAAAAAAGCGAGACAGTCAGACAATTGGAGAAGCAGACCGACAGACATACAAATATACACACATACATAGAAAATTGCTGCAGATAGCAATGTTTCGTAATGGCCGAAAATGCAATTGCCAGCTGATTGTTGTTACTGTTGCAGCAAATGTTATTAACGCTTCGTAGATTTCAATATTTTAAGGATTTATTGTGATAGCCTAAGGCTGCTGGCAGGAGGGAGGGTGAGGAGAGATGAAATGGGAAGTAAATAACAATAATAGGAAAATTTGAAAATTGGTTAGTGGAAGAGTGAATTAAAAAAATATGAAGAAGATGTTCTGAGGATTCTGTTCGCTTGGGACAAAATCCTGAAATAAAACAAATATCAAACACACAATCAACAATAAACAAAAAAAATATTTTATTTGGAAAAGCTGAATGCAAAACTTGCATTTCTCGATCAAAATTTATCCATCTCTGACAAATGGCAATTCTCATCGTAATTGCTAATTACTATTTTTGGGGAAATTTCAGTATTGTTATTCGAATCTTTAGAATAGGGTTTTAGGCTAATTGTTGAAATTTCAATACACCCAAGTGTGTATTACCAGGACTTTTGTTTAGAACCTTTTAACCTGTAGATTTATTTTGCATTTTTAAGGTTTCTTTTGGGACCGGTAGACAACCAATTCTGATATATATTTTTTGTTTAGACCTTTCGAAAATTATTTTTTTGAAGAACTCTAAGACCCAGAAACCTGTATTTTAAGGTAATTTTTGGAGAAGACTTTGATAATCACGAAGTTATTGGGAGGAATTTAAAAATGTTTGTAACAGGCAAAAAGAAGCGAAGCGAAGAATCACGTTCTAAGACAATTTATGCATGTTCGTCTGTCCGTATGTCTGTCCGTTTCTCGATGTTAAATAATAAACAAAGTACAGATCGCACTTATGATCCGATTTGGATTAAATTTGACACAAGTCACTTGTTTGCCACGAGGATGAAACCTATTGAAATAGCTGTTTAAGATATATAGTTTCGTTCGATTTTATGTAAATAGTGCACCAATTGAGGCAAATTTTGGCATAACGTATGGCCTTGAGTCTGGGATGGAGTGTGTTAAGTTTCATTCAAATCAGATCTCATGTAAATATAGCTCCCACATATATTTTTATGTCCGATTCTATTGAAATAGTGGACCAACTTCCTAAGGCTTGTCCGATTGAAACGAAATTTACCATATCGTATTGCATTGAGTCTAGAATAACGTGTATTAACTTTTGAAGAGATCGGTTCTGATTTAAATATAGCCAAACACTCTACGCTTATCTGATTAAGACGGAATTTTGGATAACGCATTGAATTGAGTCTAGAATAACGTGTATTAAATATTGAAGATATCGGCTCAGATTTAGGCATATATTTTCGTCCGATTTTATGTAAACTGTGCACCAATCTCCCAAGGTTTGTCCGATTCGGGACGAAATTTAGCACAGAGTACTAAATTAGGTCCAGATTGATGTATGCAAAGTGTTGTTGAAATCGGTTCAGATTTAGAAATAGCACCCATATATAGTTTCCTCCGATTTTATGTAAATGGTGCACTATACTGTCAATGTTTGTCCGATTGAGATAAAAATTTACAAAGCGCA
>NW_026889204.1:0-12426 GCF_032173495.1 Musca vetustissima
CCTTTGTACGTTGATGATTGCCTCATATAACTTTGCCCTCTAAATTTCAGTATTTTAGGGATGGATGGAACATGTGTATAGTTCCAACCTACAATGCGTCGTCAAAATCAGTCTAATTTTTTGGGGTTTTGCGATTTTAGGAAAAAAATCTCCATTAAAAATTATTAAAATTTGTATTTGGTGTAAATTTTGGTTTACAACAATCGTTGGTATAGGTATACCTTTTGGTATGTTCCCTATATTTTCATTTCAAGTAACTATCAGTATACCTATGGTGGAGGGTATCCATAGTTCGACCCGGCCGAACTTAACGCCTCTTTAACTTGTAGAAATTGCTTTTCTGCTTTTATTTTTATATATAGCCACCTTATAACGGTATGCTGAAGGGACCTTGTATATGCATTAGTTCGTGGCGAAGAAGTTATTATGGCATAGATTTTTACATTTATTCATGAACATTTTATATATCATAATAAAAAATTTGACATATAGCGAATTTTGTGATTCTGCATGTAATAAACACATTTTCGGTATTTTTATTAGTTCAAATTCTATGGTAGTGTTTTAGAAATTATAATTATTTTAATACTTAGATTTTCCGAAGTACGAACACATTGACTTAATTTTTTTTAATGTTGACATAAAGTAACCCTACCAAAATGAACATTAACATATTTTAAACGGAAATTGTTCGCGCATTTTCCACATCCGTTTACAATAAAACACCGAACACTATGGGTGATTTATGACTTTTCCGCTGGTTGTTGCCACACACTCCGCCACTCAAATCGCGTATACAAATTATAAAAATCTAACCATCATTGCCGCATTTGAATGTAATCACGCAACAGTACGAAGAATTTGCAAATATCCTGGGTGTTAGATCTATAATCCATGTATCCTGTCAGCCAGCAAGCCATTGCACATCAACCACTGACCTAAATATTGGAGGGATTATTTTCCACAATCTAACTCAAAACAATGCAAACAACTCCAACAGCATTAGAACTTATCACAAAATTAACAATTCCGCAAACATGCAATAATCATCGTTCTTTACTTTACTCCCGTTTCTCCTCCTCTAGCACTCAACTGAAATGGGAAATGAGTTTGTAAATAACAAATACTAATGCTGTTTTTGTTGATTTAATTTGTAGTTGTTGTACTGGGTTTTTAGTAGGGAAAATCGATTTGTTGTTTGAATTTTCGCACAGCCTAATTAAGCAAAAAATCGAAAGATTTGGTGCGGCATTTACATAAAATGGGACGAAATTATATATGGGAGCTATATATAAATCTGGACCGATTTTCACGAAATTTTGCATACATGATTCTAGACTTAATTTAGTACCCTATGCCAAAATTCGTCCAAAATGATGGATTTTCAGGGACTTTGGTGCACTATTTACCTAAAATCGGGCGAAACTATATATGAGAGCTATATCTAAATCTGCACCGATTTTCGTGAAGCAGACATCATTCTAGACTTAATTTAGTACGCGGTGCCAAAATTCGTGCAAATCTAATGGTTTTCAGGGACTTTGGTGCACCATTTCCCTAAAATCGGGCGAAACAATATATGGGAGATATATCTAAATCTGAACCGATTTTCACGAAACTTAGCACACGTCATTCTAGACTTAATTTAGTATGCTATACCAAAATTCGTGCAAATCGAATGATTTTCAGGGACTTTGGTTCACCATTTACCTAAAATCGGGCGAATCTATATATGGGAGATATATCTAAATCTGAACCGATTTTCACGAAATTTAGCACCGAATTTAGCATCGAATGATTTTCAGAGACTTTGGTGGACCATTTACCTAAAATCGGATGAAAACATATATGGAAGCTATATCTAAATCTGAACCGATTTTCCCCAATTTCAATAGGGTTCGTCCTTGGGCCAAATAAATGGGCTGTGCCAAATTTCATCTAATTCGGATCATAAATGCGACCTGTATTTTGCTCACAAACATACATGGACGGTCGGACGGACGGACAGACAGACGGACATGCAGAAATCAACCCAGAAAGTGATTTTATGCATATTCTTAAAAGGAACCATGGGTCTATCTCGATTCGTTTTGCCTGTTACACACATATGCACAAAGTCATAATACCCTGTACCACAGTGTGTTGAAGGGTATATAACCCTCACCTAAATAGTCGTAAAAATATTCTTTAAAAATCATCTTTAAAAAAATCATCGCCTAAATAGTCGTAGAAAAAATCTTCTCTAAAAATCCACGCCTAGATTTCTCAGAAAAAAATCTTCTCTAAAAATCCACGCCTAGATTTCTCAGAAAAAAATCTTCTTTAAAGTCCCTCGCCTAAATAGCCGCAGAAAAAATCTTCTCTAAAAATCCACGCCCAAATTTCTCAGAAAAAAAAATATTCTTTAAAAATTTGCAGACAATGTTTACATTATCACAATATACATCACCGCAGCTGGCTGCTGAGGGCATGATTATAGCATTTGTATAACGTGACCCACACCAACAACAAAACAAAAACTTTCACTGACAACCTTTGCCAAAAAA
The DNA here is from genome assembly GCF_032173495.1 of Musca vetustissima. Lineage (NCBI taxonomy): Eukaryota > Metazoa > Arthropoda > Insecta > Diptera > Muscidae > Musca > Musca vetustissima. Next base: position 2,547 of record NW_026889204.1, read on the forward strand.
AATAAATACAACCAAAAATATAATTTATTGGGTGAAACCATAACCATCTGCTGCTAAAGTTGATTGTGTGAAAATAAAACAAATTTATAGTCCTTGTCAAATACCAAATTCGAAATACTTTGGCACCGGTTGCATGAAGGGCAGATTACTTCTTTTTTTTGGCTCAGAATATCTGATAGAAAATAAAGCAGTAAACTCTTGTTCAAGGTCAGTACTTAAAAATGAAAAATTGCATTACAATGCTTTATTTATAAATACATACAAATAAATTTTAAGTAAGTGAACAGAAGATAATAACTTCTGAATGGTCACTTGTTTTCCAATAGCCATAATTCATTTAATAAATATTTAAATATACATAAATATATTATTCTTTTTAGGTCACTCCCGTTGCTATTATAATTTACAATTTTCATCGTGATTTAATTGTAAGCCACAATCAACTGAACAATTGTTGAAATGTCCTTTTAATTATTGGGTGTTATTTAATTTAACCACTTAATTACCTTCACATATAATCCAAAGTTTTAGACAACAATTAAAATCAAACAAAAACACCTTACGCACACACAAACACACATTTGTATAATTAGTTATAAGTGTGTCAAAAACGACTTTAATTAATTTATACATTTTTAATTATTGGATATAGAAATGATAATTTAATTTTATCGGAGGTGGAATAAGCTCGTAATGTTCCATTTATACAGGCACAATGAAATTTATAAATATTTTTATACCCTTCACCACACTGTGGTACAGGGTGTTATGTGTTTGTGCATATGTTTGTAACAGGCAAAAGGAAACGAGATAGGTCCATAGTTCCTTTTGAGAATACGCATAGAATCACTTTCTGAGTCGATTTATTGATGTCCGTCCGTCCGCCCGTCTGTCTGTTGGTGTTAAATTGTAAACAAAGTACAGGTCGCATTTATAATCCGATTTGGGTGAAATTTGTTTGGCCCAAGGACGAACCCTATTGAAATTGGGAAAAATCCGTTCAGATTTAAATATACTGAATTAAGCCTAGAGTGATGTCTGTCATGTTTCATGAAAATCGGTTCAGATTAAGATATAGCCCCCTTATATTATAGATCGATTTTAAGTAATTGACGCACCAAGGGACCAATATATGGCTGATAGGAACAAAACGTACTGAAATTAGTATAACTTAACCTGTGAAAAGTTTCGTTGAAATCGGTTAATATTTTAATATATTTTCGCCCGATTTTAAGTAAATTGGGCATCAAGCTCCTCATGTTAGTCAGATTGACATCAAATTTTTGCACAACGTACAAAATTGAGCATCGAATTACGAAGTTGCGTTATCTAGAAGTACAGACATAGCCCTAAGGATGACCTATTGATATTTGTTTTGAAGTCGATTTACCCAATAAGAAACCATTGTACCAAATTTCAGCAAATTCGGTTTAAAAACGCGCCTAAAATATGGGGTTTACCAGAAAAAGTTGACCTATATTAAAATTTTTTTCTGGAGACATTTGGTACCCAAAAATAACCCAATGTACCAAATATCAGCGAATTCGGTAGAAAACACGCTCAAGAACCCCAAAATATCGAAAATTAAGCGGTACTTTAAATGGGGGCTATGCATAAACATGGACCGATATAGCCCATCTTCGAACTTAACCTGCCTGCAGTCAAAAGACGACTCTATGCATCAAAATTTGCACAACGTACAAAATTGAGCATAGAATTACGTAGTTGCGTTTTCTAGAAGTACAGGCAAAGCCCAACGGATGACCTATTTATATTTTGTTTTGAAGTCGGTTTACATACGTTTGTCCCAATGTAACAAACGAATGACATGTTTATGGATAGATCTAGGAAGATTCACATTTCCAATTTCATGTTAATAGTCCTGTTTAATATACCCATAGTGGTGAAAGGTCGTCCGACTTTACTACTTTCCTTACTGGTTTTTACTGAACAAGGTTTACGTAAACTTTGTTCAATCGGTCCATACTTTGGATACACATATACATACAGGTTTGGATGTCATAGGTATATATTTTCATTTCAAGTACCTGTCAGTAGGTACTTGAAATGAAAATATAGGGAACATACCAAAAAGTATAACAATACCTACAATTGTACCAAGCGATTGTTGTAAACCATAATATACAAAAAAATACAAATTCCAGACATATTTAATGGTGATTTTTTCTAAAATTGTAAAACCCCAAAATATGAAGCGATTTTGACGTAGTGTGGAATATGTGTATAAAATCACCAACATACTGCAATTTAGATGGCAACGTTATATCAGACGAGCACCATATGAAAATTGTCCTTGATTATTATCTCCATATCAAATAATATAAACCAGTAATAATATAAATCCGATAAAAAAAGAAGTAAAGTCGGACGGGGCCGACTATATGATACCCTTCCAACCATGGGTATATTAAACAGATGCATCCTTACAGACGTGGCATTTTTGAAAGACCATTAACATGAAATCGGATGAACTAAAATATGTGATACTAGCATATGCCCGCAACTTCGTTAGCGAATGTAGGAAATATTTAACCCTTTAATACCCGAATTTTTTTCCGTAATCATAGAAATTTTTTCTGTTCATAGATTTAATGCAACTATCCTAGATAGGATATGGACAAATTTTGACATCGCTACATCCCTGCATTCGGGAGATACAGTACATTCTTTCTGAAAAATAAAAGACCAATATCAAGAAAACCAAATGCAAAATCAACAAAAAAATAAATAATTTTAAATTATTGTCTATATTCTGTTTTACAAGAATCAAAAATATTTCTGGCGGCAGAATTCGTATATTTCGAATACGAAGCGATTTAAATAATTTGGACTGTATACACAAATTAATGCTGTACACATTTTTGCCCTCTTCTCCATATTAAAAAGCATATAACTTTACCAAAAATTTGAATTTTTTAGATTTTTCTTGTAATATGTGTCGTCCATAACCAGGCCTTGACGTATTCAATCCAAAGAATATATATCTACTAGCAGTATATTAAATATTAGCTCTAAAACATTTTGTTGCCTGTGGGCAACATTGGGCCACAAAGGGTTAATAATATTCATTTAGCACACATTATTTCCATAAGTATCCTCCTCAACCAATGATTCCAAATTCAAATTTCAGTATTCCAACTCTATTAATTCACCCACAATTGAAATTGTACCGAATTTAGTAGTAGAATTTACAAAACTTCCTACTTAACCCAAACCTACACCCCGACAGTGATTTTAAATCCAAGTTTCAGGATTCCAACTCCATAGGTTCACCCACAATTCAAATTGTACCAAATTTAGTACACAGTAGTATGAATTTCCAAAAATCTCTTACTTACCCCAAACCTACACCACCACAGTGATACAAAATATAAGTTTCAGGATTCCAATCCCATCGGTCCACCCACAGTTCAAATTATACAAAATTTTGTACACAGCAGTGCCATAATTCACCCACCCCCTATTGGTTCACCCATAATTCAAATTCTACCAAATTTAGTACATAGTTGTACCAAATTCCCAAAACTTCCTACATACCCCAATCCTACACCCCCACAGTGATCCTAAATCGAAGTTTCAGGATTCCAACTTTATCGGTTGACCCACAATCCAAATTGTACCAAATTTAGTACACAGTAGTACTAATTTCAAAAACTTCCAACTTAACCCAATCCTACCCCCACAGTGATCCTAAATCCATTCCAACTCTATCAGTTCACCCACAATTTAAATTGTACCAAATTTAGTACACAGTAGTACGAATTTCTAAAACCTCCTTCTTAACACAAACCTACACCCCCACAATGATACTAAATTCAAGTTTTAGGATTCCAACTTTGTCGGTTCACCCACAATTCAAATTGTACTAAATTTAGTACATAGTAGTACCAATTTCCAAATCTTCCTACATACCCCAATTCTACACCTCCACAGTGTTCATAAATCAAAAGTTCAAGATTCCAACTCTATCTATTCACCCAAAAAATCAAATCGTACTAAATTTAGTACATAGTAGTACCAAATTTCCAAACCCTCCTACATACCCCAATCCTACACCTCCACAGTGATCCTAAATCAAAATTTCAGGATTCCAACTCTATCGGCTCACCCACAATTTAAATTTAACCAAATTTAGTAAACTTAGTACAAATTTCTAAAACTTCCTACATACCCCAATCCTACACCCCCACAGTGATCCCAAATCCAAATTTCATGATTTTAGCTCTATTGGTTCACCATTTAGTACCCATAAGTATTATTTTCGTAAACTGAATCCTGACCCCAATCCCACACCCCTACAGTGATCCTGACTCTAAATTTCATTGTTCCCGCTCTATAAGATCACCCAAATCCAAAACTACGTTCATATCCCAATCCTACACTCAATCGGTGATATTCATTTAAAATTCCAGGAATCCAGCTCGATTTGTACCTCCAAACTAAATTTGTACCAAATATAGTACCATATAGTACTTTTCGTACACATGAGTACACGCTTTCCAAACTCACCTCATATTGACCCTAATTCTCAACCTTAATTTGCATTCCAAATTTCAAGTTTTTAGCTCAGTCCATTCACATGCTACGAAATTGTACCAAATTTAGTACATTTCAGTACTTTTCCGATACTTATAGTTCGAATTTCGAAAAAGTCCGTTGCTACATATATTCTACTCTCCATCAGTGACCCTCAGTCCAAATTTCAGATTTCTAGCTCTACTGGCTCGCCAAATACAAATGATATCATATTTAGTACTTTTCGTACGGTTCTAGTACGAATTTCCAAAACCCAGCCTTATCTGTCACCTTTGGACCAAGAGTGACACTCACCCAAAATTTCAAGATTCTAGCTTCAGCCGTTTCGTCTGGGCGTTGATGAATCGTTAAATCAGTCAGTCAATCACTTTTCTCTTTTATTAGTATAGATTAAATTTGTACCAAATATAGTACCATATAGTACTTTTCGTACACATGAGTAAGCTCATTCAAAACCATCTCCTTAAATGGACCCTACATCTCAACATTAATTCACACTCCAAATTTCAAGTTTTAACGCTATCCGTTCAGATGCTACAGAATTGTACCAAATTTAGTACATTTTCGTACTTTTCGGATAGTTATAGTTCGAATTTCCAAAAACTCTTTGGTACATCTATCCTACACTCCATCAACGACCAATAGTATCACATTTAGTACTTTTCGTACCGTTCTAGTACGAATTTCCAAAAAACCAGCCTTATCTGTCATCTTTGGACCAAGGGTGACCCTCACCCAAAATGTCAAGGTTCTAGCTTCAGCCGTTTCGTCTGGGCGTTGATGAATCGTTAAATCAGTCAGTCAGTCAATCACTTTACTCTTTTATTAGTATAGATTAGTACCTTTTAGTACTTTTCATACCGTTATAGTACGAATTTCCAAAAACCCAGCCTTATCTGTCACATTTGGACCAAGAGTGACCCTCACCCCAAATTTCAAGATTCTAGCTTCAGCCGTTTCGTCTGGCCGTTGATGAATCGTTAAATCAGTCAGTCAATCACTTTACTCTTTTATTAGTATAGATATATACATATATATATATATACGTTATAGGGTCGGAAAAGATTATTTCGATGAGTTACAAACGGAAAATCGAAATTTATACACCCACCACAAATATCTAGGAAGACTTTTTTAACACGCCAATAATTCGGAATGGCAAATTACACACACTTTAATTGAAATTTGCGGCAAGGATCATTAAATTGACTAAAATGGAATGGAATGCAGGATTGCTATGCCAAATATGAGTTTCAAAAATTTGATCAAATAATGTTTTCGGAAAGAAAAAGTTCCAAATACACCTTAAAATCTGGCTTTATAATATCTGAATAATCTAATTAAAAATGCAGATTAATTTCGGTCCCATATTGGTAATATATTTTTCGAAGATGTTTTTTACCATTAAATGAAAATTTCTAATATAAGATATTCATATCGCTCACCGATTATCGTTCTTATTTTGTTGATGAATGATATTAAAAACGTGTTAATTAAGTAATTCAAGTGTACGCAATTTCATTTAACTATAACAAATCAATCACGGCACTATTTCCTTATTTTAATTACATAATCGCATTGCTATAAAACCATAGTGTTTGATTATCAAAGCAAATATCACTTCCAACCGCTGAATAATGTAAAAACCTATTGAGGTATTAACTTTAATGCCACTCACCTTACAAAGTAAAAAGTTTTGCGTTATGAACTTTTGATATGTTGAAAACATGGATTGCCGTTAAGTGTATTCAATAGCATATAATATACAAACATATTTATGCTTCATAGTTTATGCGACCCGCACATTTTACATAAAACATCAATTTATTTAAAAAACAAGTTCATACTCATACAGTGATGCTCAAAATATTTGCAATTCAAATTTTACAAAAGGTTCCTTTATGCGCGGAATCTCCACGCAATATGATTTGCATTTGTTATTGTCCTCATTATAATTTTATAATAAGTTATATCACAGAAAATGAAGTCTCAACTCTGAGGACATCGAAAACATGTCTACTTTGGACAGAAAGATTTCCATTTGGGTATGTGCAAAAATTGTATTTGAAACTATTTTATCATTAGGTTTGTTTGCTCTGACTAGAAACTTAAACGAAAGGAAAATTCGGTGGTACCTATATTGAAAATTTTCTGAAATTATTTTACTGCAAATCCTCCATATAAAGTCCTATCTCATTTGTAAATCTACATAATACAGAATATGGTGGGGAGTTGTCAAATCGTGGACCTACCACGAAAATTGTCTGTTTTTCATCTCTAAAATAAAGAAATGAGATAGGACTTTATATGGAGGATATGTCAAAATATATATATATGCAAAGATCATCCTAATATACCCGAAATGCCAAATTATTATTCTGATCACGAAAATACATACTTCGAGGCGTTGAAACGGAATGACAAACATAAAATACATTCAAGCGCATGCAATTAATATAATCGAAATATAGAAATATATATGTATTTTACCCAAAGACAGCCACGCCCAACTTTTGAACTATCCTTGCTGTTTCGAACTTTATATACATGTACATCGGACATACTGTCGTATAAGTAATGTGTATTTCGAAGAGTTATCATTTTTGTTAAGTATACGCAACAATGGGAAAATTTTGTCTCAATCGGATAAATTTTGAGAATTTGGTACACCATTTACATAAAATCGGACAAAACTATGTATGGAAGATATATCTAAATCTGAAACGATTTCAACAAAACTTCACAGGCATTAAACTGGACTTAGTTCAGTGTGTTGTGCCAAATTTTGCCTCAATCAGGCAAACATTGGGGGTTTAGTGCACCATTTACATAAAGTCGGAAAAAATATATGGAGCTATATCTAAATCTGAACCAATATTCACGAATCGCAGCAGACATCATTCTAGACATAATTCAGTACGCTATGCCAAATATCGTGCAAATCGAAAGAAATATAGGGGCCTTGATGCTCCATTAACATAAAATCAGACTAAAATATATATGGGAGCTATATCTAAATCTGAACAAAACTTAACAAACCCCATTCTAAACTCAGTTCAGTCTGCTGTGCCAAATTTCGTGCAAATCGAATGGTTGGTTCACCATTTATAATAAATCGGACGAAAATATATGGAAGCTATATATAAATCTGAACCGATTTATCCCAATTTCAATAGGGTTCGCCCTTGCGCTAATTAAATGAGCTATGCCAAATGTCATCTAATTCGAATCATAAGTGCGAATGAAATCCGGAAATTTTCCCTGGTGACAGATACAGACATTGTGTTTAGGATCTGGAAAGAACATTTTGAAAAGCTTTTGGTATCCAACGGTGGTGGTGAAGAAGATACTCCAGAACCAATAAGAGATGATGGTATAGAGTGTATACCACCTAGCCAAGATGAGGTCATAAAAGCAATTAATCGACTCAAGAACAATATAGCAGCAGGAGCCGATGGGTTACCAGCCGAGCTATTCATGACTGGTGGTCAGTTGCTGGTCAGGAGCCTGTACCAGCTGATTAGTACAATTTGGCCAACTATAGAGGAATAAGCCTCCTTCCCATCGCATATAAAATGCTATCCAGTGTGCTGTGTGAACGATTGAAGCCCATGGTCAATAACATCATTGGTCCATACTAATGCGGCTTCAGACCTGGCAAATCCACCATTGACCAGATTCCCACTCAGCGCCAAAGACCTGGAAAAGACCCACGAAAAACACATGGACACATACCACCTATTTGTCAACTATAAAGCCGCATTGGACAGTCCTATCCGTTCAGAGGTGTTTAAAGCCATGTCTACATTCGGCATTGCTGCAAAATTAATACGGCTATGCAGAATAACTTTAAGTGGCACAAGGTCAGCAGTTAAAGGAGGAAAGGACCTATCGGAGCCCTTCAATACCGAACGAGGATTCAGACAAGGTGACAGTTTGTCGTGTGATCTTTTTAACATTTTGCTGGAAAAGGTCATACGAGAAGCAAAGGTGAACAGAAATGGCACTCTGTTCACCAAACAACACATGTTACTCGCCTACGCCGATGACATCGATATAATGGGTCGAACATTGCGAGCGATAACAGCCACCTTTGAACAAATTGAAAAGGAGTCTGCCAAAATGGGGGATGGCAGTAAACCGCGAGAAGACTAAACTGATGGTAGCAACGCGCAAGACGTCCAGTAGACTCGGACCAACTGTGGAACTTGAGAACTACAGCTTCGAGGTAGTCAAAGATTTTATACACCTTGGTACCGAATGACATCAGTTTTGAAATTCGGAGAAGGATTGTGATGGCCAACAGATGCAACTATGGTCTAAGTAAGCAGTTTAGAAACAAGACCACCTCCCGCCAGACAAAATTCACACTTTACAAGACGCTGATAGTACCCGTGCTATTATATGGATCTGAAGCATGGGTACTTGTGCAAGCAGATGAGGCAGCTCTTGGAGTGTTTGAAAGAAAAATTCTCCGAAGGATCTACCGATCTGAGTCGACGGTGAATATAGGCGTCGAAGGAACCACAAGCTTTACAATTTATATGCGGACATTGACATAGTCAGTCGTATTGAGCTGCAGCGACTACGGTGTCTAGGCCATGTTGTGCGAATGAATGAGAATGCCCCAACTCAAAAGAAATATAAAAAGCGAGCCTTTTGATGGTTCCCGTAGAAGAGGAAGGCCACGAAATAGATGGAAAGACCAAGTAGAAAACAATATCATGGAACGTGGTCTTCCAAATTGGTGGAGATGCGCAAAAGGCCGACGCGCTTGAAAATCTCTTTTAAGCTTGGTTTATGGAACAACCGTTCTGTAACAAGCCAGCTAAGTAAGTAAGTGTGACCTGTATTTTGTTTACAATTTAACACTGACAGACAGATACACGGACAGACATGCGTATATCGACTCAGAAGATGATTCTATGCATATTTTCAAAAGGCCATGTTTCCTTTTGCCTGCTACAAACATATGAAAAAGTTTTTAAACCCTTCACTGTACCACAGTGAAGGGTTTAAAAACTCGATTTTGCAAAAAATCCATTTAAAGCTCCAATTGACTCACAGTTTACAAAGATAGGAAAGAATTCCTACAGCTTCTCAATCAGAGTGTGTTAGAGATATTCATCTGATTTTTTTACACAACATTAAGTTTTAAATGACCAATAATTCTGCATCATTAACATAAAAATTACGATTTTTGATTAAAGGTCTTGAAGCAAAAGGGAGATATATATTTAATTTCATCCAATTTTATATTAATGAACCTCAAAGATGATACGTATGTCCTTTGCATGTACAACCACATCATTTGAGGACGAAC
>NW_026889205.1:0-12291 GCF_032173495.1 Musca vetustissima
ATTTTACATTTAGGATGGGTTCTGGGCAATGAAAATCCCTATTGTTTTTGGAAAAGATCGGTTAATATTTAGGGGATGAAATGGACCAAAAACTTTATTTTTGTCGGTTTTTCTGGTCGCTCCAGAGGCCGTAATTATGGCCCATTTTTGCATTGAGAAGGAGATCAGGCCAGAGAATAAGCATGCATGTTTTGATAAAGATCGGTCAATATTTAGCAGATCAAATGGACCCTGACTTTTGTTTGAAAAATGACGAAATGTTTATTCTATGGCCTATATATTTACTCTTGAAGCACATAGACCCGAAAAGTTGATAGTATATCCAAGAGTAGTGGTTGACCTTGAAATTGATACAAATTATTAAATATTTAAATATTAAATATTTACAGTTGCTTACGAATTCAGATATTATTTAGTAACCCATTAACACACCAGATGGCGGAAAAACAGCGCTGATCGCTTTGAAATTTTCCTTGACTATCCAAGTATGGACAAGGATATTGTCTATCATTTTCGGTGATAATAATATTGGGATAAAGTGGACCGAAAACTTAATTTTTTGAGTTTTTTTTCGAGTCGATCTGTAGCCAACAATTGAAAACCGAACATCACAATACAACCCATGGTGGAGGGAATCTGGAGGGCTGTGCTGAATATTAGCAATATTGGCTGACCTCTAGTCGGTCAAGAAGTTGCATATAACGCGAAATATTGTCCAAGCTCAGAATAAAGAATAACGCAATGTTAAATTTCCGTGGAAGTTGTGGATGTATGGTCGGCCCCGTCCGACTATACTGCTCCGCTCACTGGTTTAAAACTCTGCGCCTTTATAGTCCTAGAGAAAATTAACTTTATAGAATTCATGTCTTTATAGTCCTCGAAAAAATGTACGCCATTATAGTCCTCAAATGTTTACAAAATCAAAGCCTTTTTAGCAATCGTTATGGATGCATGCCTTTGTAGCCCTTGAAAATAAATTCTTTGAAATTCCACGTCTTTATAGTCTTCAAAAAAGTAATTCTTAAAAAACTCCAAGCCCCATAGTCCCCCAAAAAATATTCTATAAAAATCCAATAATCGAGAAACGTAATCATCATCCCTTTTAGCCCTCCAAAAATCCTTAACTTCCTCCCTAAACTTCGAGATCTTTGTGTGAATAGAAAATATGTCTTTAAAACATGCGTATTAAAAATGAAAATATTATCAGTAAAATTAAATCTCGAAATATACACAGATATTTTCTGAGGATGATTAATTATTATCCAAAACCACAAAATCAAAACCACCTTTTGCCCTATTCTTAACCAATTCGCAATGGTGGCAGTTGGAATTAAATTCGAGAGAAAAACTACGGGTTGCGACTATAACCAATTCGCATTTTTGTTTTTGAGGTTGATAATGAGAAATCAAACAAACTATTCCATAAGTACGCAACTACAACAACTAACTACAACGAAATTTTGAAACAGGAAATACAATATTTTTTTCGAGAGCTATTATTAAACCACAACAGCTCAATAAGTTTCTGCGATATTTTGCAGCAGTGAAGAAAATAATTATCAAGGATCATATTTTTTGTTCGTTGTTGTTGTTTGTGTTTTTTGTTAGTTGCGGAGATGTACATAAAGCGAACAAGAGATATATGGGATAATATTTGGTGTTACTGTTCGCATTGCGAACAAACACACACACAAATTATTATATAACAACAATAACAGAAATCTAAATCCCAAGGATAATGAAAAAGTATTTGAAGTGCGGATGATGAGAGCGTCTGTTTTGCTCAGATTATATTTGTTTGGTTGGTGGCATCTTTTGCTGCAAAACAAAATTGGGATTCATTTCAGTTGGCTAACATTGACGCGCCAAAACTACAAAGGATAGTGCAAAAAAACAAAACAAGTTTGAGAACAGCCAGCCAGCCATGATGACGATGCTTGTTATAATGGAGTAGTAGCATTATATAAAGATATACTCTCGCTCTGATGCAACTATGACATTCCACCAACAGCAACAACAATGACAACAAAAAATAGCATGTATTGTGCTGGGAAACAAAAACAAGGGAAGTAAATACTTACACGTTATGCTTCAGTTTTTTTTTCAGTTTTCACAAAAAAACAATGGGTGCGAGTCATGAGTTGTTTATCCTGTGTACCTTTGTCTGTCCATTCAATCATCTAACCAGCCAGCCATCCATCCATCCGTCTATGGAAGTTAAGGATAAATGAAGGACCTTCATTTTATAAAAGGTTATGAAGATTAAAAAACGGCCGTGTATATAAAAGAACTAATATGCAAGCACCCACGTTATATATTTTTGTTGAAGGAAATACATAACAACCAAACAAAGATGTCGGCAAGGGAGGGAGTTCAATCACACAACCCTATGTGAGAATCTTAAAATGTGATTTGAGCTGGCATAAAGGGAAACAGATTAATCCGCAATTGGTACAATAACAACAATGGTTAACAAAGGCTACTACAACAAAAATCTAATAAACAACTGCAACATCATCAGCGTCATCCATATTTCAAATATGGAATGTCAATGGCAAATGTGGCAATGTAACATACTTGGTACAGTGGTATGGGACTATAAATTGGATAGATCTAAACAAAACAGAATTTTGCAGCAGCTCAAAACCAACAGGAGGAATATATTAGAAACAATTCCTTAGAAAAGTCACTTCTTTATAGCCCTTGATAACAAGGGAATCTTAAAATAACAGCTCCATTAACGTGCTGGAAAAATATCAATATTTTATAGTCCTCGAAAAAATCTTCACAAAATTAACGACTATTAAAATAAACCTCAAAAAGTCCCGTCCTTTATAGTCCTGGAAAAAGATTCTATAAGGATACTCGCGCTTTTGTAGTGCTGAAAAAATGTGTCTTTAGAAATACTTGCCCTCATATTCTGGAAATCCTGAACACGTCCAAAAATGTGCTTTTAAAAAGCCACTCCTTTATAGTGAAAAAAATCATTTGAAAATAAAAATTATTTGTTTTCCCGAGGGACCACTATTCCAGCAGACGTGGATTTTTAAATATTTGTTTCTGAAGAACCACAACACCATTACCAGGGGGTATTAAATATTTTATATCATTTTTATACCCTTCACCAAACTGTGGTAAAGGGTTTTATGTGTTTGTGAATATGTTTTTAACAGGCAAAAGCAAAAAAAAAAAAAAAAAAAAAAAACAGTGAGCGGAGCAGTATAGTCGGACGGGGCCAACCATATCATACCCTACACAACTACCACGAAAAGAAAATTTTCTGCGGTTCTATATTCTGAGCCTGGGCAATATTTCGTGATATTTGCACCATTTTTACCGATTTCAGATCAACAACTCTATTTTTGAGTGAATTTTTACGCCATACAATAACAAATTTGTCACTTTAGGTTTTGGTTGATTTGACCCTCGGAATATCGGCCGATCATCATCTAAACAGCCGCTCTAAGTATTTGGTTAGATCCCCTTCACCTTGTAAAATATGTGATGTTCTGTATATAATAATTGCCCCTAGAGCGACTAGAAAATCTGACAAAATTCAAGTTTTCGGTTTCTTGCACCCCCTGAATGAAATCCCAACTTTACCGAAAACTATAGGCGTCGTCCTTTATGTACACTTTAAAAGCGACCAACGAGACATTTCCGTCGTCTTATGGAGTAATAGTAATACTATACACATAGTATAACTCCGTATAACTCCCACACCAGAGTATATACAGCCATATAATTGATATCAATTTCAAGGTCAACAACTCCTCTTGGATATACCGCCAACTTCTCGGGTATATGTCCTTCAGGAGCAAGTACATACGCCCCAGAATAAAAATTTTGTAACGTTTCACACAAAAGTCAGGGTCCATTTGACCCGCTAAATATTGACCGATCTTTATCAAAACAGGCATGCTTATTCTTTGGCCCCATCCCCTTCTCCATGTAAAATTTCAGGATGTTCGGACCATAACTGCGGACTCTGGAGCGACCAGAAAAACCGACAAAAATTAAGTATTTGGTCCATTTCATCCCCTAAATATTAACCGATCTTTACCAAAAACAATAGGGGTCTTCATTGACCACTACTCATCCTACATTTCGTGAAGATTGGTCCGTACCTGTGGCCTGTATCGTGTTTACAAATTATAATGGACAGACGGACGGACACACATGTCTAAATCGAGCTAGTCGAGATATGACGATCGGTATACATAAAGGTGGGTCTAGGACCAAAATTTCGCGACGTTACAAACTTTTGGGGCTGCACAAAGCTATAATACACTGACAACATAGTTGTGTAGGGTATAAAGATATACACATATTTCTTTTTGAGAATATGCATAGAATCAATTCTATGTCGTCCGTCTGTCTGTTCATGTTAAATGGTAAACAAAGTACAAGTCGCATTTATTATTCGAATTGGATGAAATTTTGCACAGCTCATTTGTTTGGCCCAAGGATATAGCTCCCATATATATTTTCGTCCGGTTTAAGGTAAATGGTGCACCAAAGTCCCTAAATAGCTTTCGATTTGGACGAAATTTGACACAGAGTAATGAATTAAGCCTGTAATGATGTGCGCTAAGTTTCGTGAAAATCGGAAAATGAAGGACCACAAGATTTAACGGATTTAAAAACACGGATTCTTAAAGAATTTTTTCGCAACAGATCCGCAGTCGGGCATTTTTATACCCTTCACCACTCTGTGGTACAGGGTATTATGTCTTTGTGCATATGTTTGTAACAGGCAAAAGGAATCGAGATAGACCCATGGTTCCTTTTGAGAATATGCATAGAATCACTTTCTGAGTCGATTTATGCATGTCCGTCCGTCCGTCCGTCCGTCTGTCTGTCGATGTAAAATTGTAAACAAAGTACAGGTCGCATTTATAATCCGAATTGGATGAAATTTAGCATAGATCACTTATTTGGCCCAAGGACGAACCCTATTGAAATTGGGAAAAATCGGTTCAGATTTAGATATAGCTCCCATATATATATTTAACCGATTTAATGTAAACGGTCCCTATATATATTTCGATTTGTACGAAATTTGGTACAGCCTAGTCATTTAGGTCTAGAGTGATGTCTGCCAAGTTTCGTAAAAATCGGTTCAGATTTAGATATAGCTCCCATATATATATATATTTAACCGATTTAATGTAAACGGTCCCTATATATCTTTCGATTTGCACGAAATTTGGTACAGCCTTATCCTTTAGGTCTAGAATGATGTCTGCCAAGTTTTGTAAAAATCGGTCCAGATTTAGATATAGCTCCAATATATAGTTTCCTCCGATTTCATGTAAATGGTGCAGCAAAGTCCCTATATATCTTTCGATGTGCACGAAATTTGGCACAGCGCACTTAATTGAGTGTAGAATGATGTGTACTAAGCTTCTTCAAAATCAGTCCAGATTTAGATATAGCTCCTATATATATTTTCGTCCGATTCAAGGTAAATGGTGTACCAATGTCACTATATATCTTTCGATTTGCACGAAATTTGGTACAGCGTAATCAGTTAGGTATAGAATTATGTCTGCCTTGTTTCGTGAAAATCGGTCCAGATTTAGATATAGCTCCCATATATAGTTTCGTCCGATTTCATGCAAATGGTGCCCCAAAGTCCCTATATGTCTTTCGATTTGCACGAAATTTGGCATAACGTACTGAATTGAGTCTAGAATGATGTTTGCCAAGTTTCGTGAAAATAGGTCAAGATTTAGATATAGCTCCCATATATAGTTTCGTCCGATTTCATATAAATTGTGCACCAAAGTCCCTATGTATCCTTCGATTTGCACGAAATTTGGCATAACGTACTTAATTGAGCCTAGAATGATGTCTGCCAAGTTTCATGAAAGTCGGTCCTGATTTAGATATAGCTCCCATATATAGTTTCGTCCGATTTCATGTAAATAGTGCCCCACAGTCCCTATATATCTTTCGATTTGCACGAAATTTGGCATAACGTACTGAATTGAGCCTAGAATGATGTCTGCCTTGTTTCGTGAAAATCGGTCCAGATTTAGATTTAGCTCCCTTTTATTATAGATTGATTTTAAGTAATTGACGCACCAAGGAACCAATAGGAACAAAACGTTCTTAAATTAGTATAACCTAACCTGTGACAAGTTTGTTTGAAATCGCTTAATATTTGGATAGAGCTTCCATTTATATTTTCGCCCGATTTCAAGTAAATTGGGCATCAAATTCCTCATGCTAGTCAGATTGAAGTCGATTTACATACTTTATGGATAGATCTAGGCAGATTTACATTTAGATAAATATCACATATTTTATTTCATCCAATTTCATGTTAATAGTCCTTTTTAATATACCCATAGTGGTGAAGGGTATCATATAGTCGGCCCCGTCCGACTTTACTACTTTCCTTACTGGTTTTAAATTTATTTTCTGAAGAAAAATACAAGCGACGATTTTCAAAATAATTTTTTTTTATACCCTTCACCACACTGTGGTACAGGGTATTATGTCTTTGTGCATATGTTTGTAACAGGCAAAAGGAAACGAGATAGACCCATGGTTCCTTTTGAGAATATGCATAGAATCACTTTTTAAGTCGATTTATGCATGTCCGTCCGTCCGTCTGTCTGTCCATGTATTTTTGTGAGCAAAGTACAGGTCGCATTTATGATCCGAATTGGATGAAATTTGGCATAGGTCACTTATTCGGCCCAAGGACGAACCCTATTGAAATTGGGAAAAATCGGTTCCGATTTAGATATAGCTCCCATATATATATTTAACCGATTTAATGTAAACGGTCCCTATACATCTTTCGATTTGCACGAAATTTGGTATAGCCATTCATTTAGGTCTAAAATGATGTGTGTAAAATTTCATAAAAATCGGTCCAGATTCAGATATAGCTCCCATATATAGTTTCGTCCGATTTCATGTAAATGGTGCCCCAAAGACCCTATATATCTTGCGATTTGCACGAAATTTGGCATAACGTACTGAATTGAGCCTAGAATGATGTGCGCCAAGTTTCGAGAAAATCGGTCCAGATTTAGATATAGCTCCCATATATATAGTTTCGTCCGATTTGATGTAAATTGTGCACCAAAGTCCCTATATATCTTTCGATTTGCACGAAATTTGGTATAACGTACTGAATTGGGCCTAGAGTGATGTCTGCCAAGTTTCGAGAAAATCGGTCCAGATTTAGATATAGCTCCCATATATAGTTTCGTCCGATTTCATGTAAATTGTGCACCAAAGTCCCTATATATCTTTCGATTTGCACGAAATTTGGCATAACGTACTGAATTGAGCCTAGAATGATGTGTGCCAAGTTTCGAGAAAATCGGTTCAGATTTAGATATAGCTCCCATATATAGTTTCGTCCGATTTTATGTAAATTGTGCACCAAAGTCCCTATATATCTTTCGATTTGCACGAAATTTGGCATAACGTACTGAATTGATCCTAGAGTGAGTTTTGCCAAGTTTTGTGAAAATCGGTCCAGATTAAGATATAGCTCCATATATAGTTTCGTCCGATTTCATGTAAATGGTGCACCAAATCCCTATATATCTTTCGATATGCACGAAATTTGACATAACGTACTGAATTGAGCCTAGAATGATATCTGCCAAGTTTCGAGAAAATCGGTATAGATTTAGATATAGCACCCATATATAGTTTCGTCCGATTTCATGTAAATGGTGCACCAAAGTCCCTATATATCTTTCGATTTGCACGAAATTTGGCATAACGTACTGAATTTAGCCTAGAATCATGTCTGGTATGTTTCGTGAAAATCGGCCCAGATTTAGATATAGCTCCCATATATAGTTTCGTCCGATTTCTTGTAAATGGTGCACCAAAGTCCCTATATATCTTTCAATTTGCACAAAATTTGGCATTACGTACTGAATTGAGCCTAGAATTATGTCTGCCAAGTTTCGAGGAATTCGGTATAGATTTAGATATTGCTCCCGTATATTATAGATTGATTTTAAGTAATTGACGCAAGGAACCAATATATGGCTGATAGGAACAAAACGTACTGAAATTAGTATAACCTAACTGTACCAAGTTTCGTTGAAATAGGTTCATTTTAGCATCCATATATAAGTAAATTGTGCATCAAACTCCTCATATTTGTTAGATTGACATCAAATTTTGCACAACGTACAAAATTGAGCATAGAATAACGTAGTTGGGTTTTCTAGAAGTACAGACATAGCCCAGTGGATTAACTATTGATATTTTTTTGAAGTCGATTTACATACTTTTGTCCCATTGTAAGAAACGAATGACATGTTTATGGATAGATCTAGGTCGTTTCACATTTAGATAAATATCACATATTTTATTTCATACAATTTCATGATAATAGTCCTGTTTAATATACCCATAGTGGTGAAGGGTATCATATAGTCGGCCCCGCCCGACTTTACTACTTTCCTTACTGGTTTTATAAGGCTGTAGGTGGATTTTATAACATTTCTTTCTGAAAGAGCACAATACCAAAATAAGTGAAGTTTAAAATATATGTCTTCTGAAGGACCACAAGGCTAACAGGATAGATTTTTAAAAAAATCCCCGGCATCAGGCAGGGATTTTTTATGTAGGACCATCTGGCCTGGACTTATACGTAGATTTCTTCTGCAGAACCAACAAGAGTGAATTTTATAACATTTATTGCTGAATACCTCAAGACTATATGTATGCATTTTTTACGAATTATTTATTTCTGCATGACTCATATGTATTTTTTCGAATAATTTTTCTGAAGGTCAAATTTCTTGAATTATTGTAAAAAAAAATCCACTATGCCTCAGTGTGTTTTTGGGTTTACCAAAGGGTAGCTTTTCATGTACTACTTAGAGACACAGTGATGCACCAATTTTTAGCGACGGGATTTACGATTAGTTCAAAAAACATGGTAGGTACATACACCAACAAACAAACAAGCATGCATACATACAACATCAGAAAAACTATTATCCTTTGAGGTCTTGTTGCAATAGTTTCGACTCACAATTGCAATATAAATATAAAACGGTATATAAGACTAACCCCTATATAATCTGTTACATACATACTTACACCCCTCAAAATAGACCCTTCTTTTCAATGTAAGTACATACAGCACGCACCCATTATTATCATTAAAACACTCGTCACATTCCTTGCATATATTTTTTATGATTTCAATAAAGATGTCCATGCCCGCCTTTTTTAATAAAGAAAATATTTTCATTAGACTTTTTTCTTTTGATTGACATGAACACCTTTGCTTCCATTGTCATTGTTAACAAGGATAAGAAGAAAGGAAGAAAAACTGCTTATTAATATTCCCTCAAACCCGAATGGCATGGGACTCATGTCATTGAGTTTGTTTGAATTTTCATCATATTTCAGTTTCATCTTGAAGGAGATGATTATCACTTTTTTATGCAATCTTTGAACAAACTGTCCTGAAGGATGTGTGGTGTAGAGAATACGAAGTACAGAACGAGAATCTTATTTACATTCGAAAAAAAAAAATAAAATAAATAATTTGTGAGGTTAGGATCTATATAGGAGATTTTTGTTTTTTGTTAAAATGGTGACCAGTACTGATAGAAAAATACAATTTGGGATCAGGAATAGGTGCTCCCAAATGTATATTGCTTCGATATTTTGGGAGATTTTAAATTGTCCGTCTGTCTGGCTAACGAGAGGAATAACGATTTGATCGAATATTTACACATGGTAATTAAAGATTATGGGGATTAATTTTTCTAACATCCTCTGGTATTGTCTTTGGTGCTCCATTTACTTAAAATCGGACAAAACTATATATGGGAACTATATCGAAATCTGAACTGATTTAAAGAAAAATTTCACAGATATGAAGTACACTGTGCAAAATTTCGTCTGAACGGGAAAAACCTTGGGAGTTTGGTGCGCCATTTATATAAAAACGGACGAAAATAAAAAAAAAAAAAAACATTCAAACTAACAGGAACATGTTGTATACCTCCTTCTTACATTTTTTAAAATTATTATTTACAAGAAAATAAATTACAAGCAATAAATTTAACCAGTAAGGAAAGTAGTAAGGTTGGACCGCGCCGACTATATGCTTCCCTTCACCACTTTGGGTGTATTCAACAGATGAATCCTAACAGACGTCGTATTTTTAAAGAACCAGTAAAATGAAATTGGATCCATAAACATGTCATTATGCAACCGATACTAATTTTTTCATTTGGTCAGATATAGAAGCTATATCTAAATCTGAACCGAATTCAGGAAGCTTAACAGACATCATTTTAGACATAATTCATTACGCTGTGCCAAATTTCGTGCAAACCGCAAGATATTAAATGGTGCAGCAAACCATTTACATTAAATCCGACGAAAATATATATGGGATCTATATCTAAGTCTGAGCCGATTTTCAGGAAACTTAACACGCATCATTCAAGGCCTAGTTCATTACGCTGTGCCAAATTTCGTGCAAATCGAAAGATATATAGGGACTTTGGTGCACCATTTACATTAAATCGGACGAACATATATAAAGGAGCTATATCTAAATCTGAACCGATTTTCAGGAAACTTAACACACATCATTCTAGACCTAATTTATTACGCTGTGCCAAATTTCGTGCAAATCGAAAGATATATAGTCGCTTTGGCGCAGCATTTATACTAAATCGGACGAAAATATATATGGGAGCTATATTTAAATCTGAACCGATTTTCAGGAAACTTAACACACGTCATTCTAGACATAATTAATCACGCTGTGCCAAATTTCGTGCAAATCGAAATCGAAAGATATATAGGGAATTTGGCGCACAATTTATACTAAATCGGACGAAAATATATATGGGAGCTATATCTAAATCTGAACCGATTTTCAGGAAACTTAACACACATCATTCTAGACCTAATTCATTACGCTGTGCCAAATTTCGTGCAAATCGACAGAAATATAGGGACTTTGGTGCACCATTTACCTAAAATCGGACGAAAATATATATGGGAGCTATATCTAAATCTGAACCGATTTTCAGGAAACTTAACACACATCATTCTAGACATAATTAATCACGCTGTGCCAAATTTCGTGCAAATCGAAAGATATATAGGGAATTTGGCGCACAATTTATACTAAATCGGACGAAAATATATATGGGAGCTATATCTAAATCTGAACCGATTTTCAGGAAACTTAACACACATCATTCTAGACCTAATTTATTACGCTGTGCCAAATTTCGTGCAAATCGAAAGATATATAGTCACTTTTGGTGGATCATTTACATTAAATCGGACGAAAATATATATGGGAGCTATATCTAAATCTGAACCGATTTTCAGGAAACTTAACACACATCATTCTAGACCTAGTTAATCACGCTGTGCCAAATGTCGTGCATATCGAAAGATATATAGGGAATTTATACTAAATCGGACGAAAATATATATGGGAGCTATATCTAAATCTGAACCAATTTTCAGGAAACTTAACACACATCATTCTAGACCTAATTCATTACGCTGTGCCAAATTTCGTGCAAATCGACAGAAATATAGGGACTTTGGTGCACCATTTCCTAAAATCGGACGAAAATATATATGGGAGCTATATCTAAATCTGAACCGATTTTTCCCAATTTCAATAGGGTTCGTCCTTGGGCCAAATAAGTGACCTATGCCAAATTTCATCCAAATCGGATCATAATTGCAACCTGTACTTTGTTTACAAAAAATACATCGACGGACAGATTAGCATGCGTAAATCGACTCAGAAAGAGATTCTATGCATATTGTCAAAAGGAACCATGTGTCTATCTCGTTTCCTTTTGCCGATTACAAACATATGCACAAAGACATAATACCCTGTACCACAGTGTGGTAAAAAAAGGCGAAATTGTCGTATATCACCTCGATTGACCGATAGATACGTGTTCACGTATTTTAGAAGATCTTCGAGGCTCGGCCAACCAAAAGTTTTATTTGTTAAATATTTTGTTGAAAATGTTCGCACAAAAATTTCAAATTTTTGATATTCAGAAAGATTTTTTCAAGCGAAGAGCTTTTTAATTTGCAGGAAAGCATACAACTCTTTCCTAAAAAATACAAAATTACGCTCCAAGCTAAAACGTTTACGTTTGCTCATATCATTCTAAGCCTATTCAATATCACTCGTTTTTTTCTCGTTCTTCTCCAAAAGTCCTCATGCCAATTAAGATTGTAATAGAAATGTTTTGCTACTCACACATGAATAACGCATTTCCATCACAA
>NW_026889206.1:0-12676 GCF_032173495.1 Musca vetustissima
AAAAATGAAAAAGAAAACAAAGGCGATAATGAATGATGTTGGCGCGGTGGGATGATGACGCCGATGTTGACATTGTTTACATTACGAAAACGTCAAGTAAAAATAAAATTCTTAACTTTTTATCATCATTACTTTTGTTTTCGTTTTCTGTCTCAAAAAAGAAAAAAGTTCGAAATAAAACAAGATAGAAATATAACACTGAAATGTGTTATCGAATTAACAGCAGGGAATGAATGTATATTTAAATATCTGCAAATGTTTACATTTTAGAAATTTGTAAAGAAAAAAGTGAAAATGCATTCTTCTTGTTTTATCAGCTGCGAATTTTTATTTATAGCGATAGAGGCCTATAGAATGTAGTATTATATAGCTTTTTGATTTTGTCAGGGAATTTCCATGATTTCTATGTGTGGAATATCGATATCTTCTATCTATAGAAGAACATAGTAAGGTATGCTGTCTAGAAGAAGCTCAATAAAAAGAATTTTACTTATAGAAACATAATATAAGGTATTTCGTTTCGAAGGAAATGGTGTTGATGTTTGTAAAAGGTTTTAGAAATTCATTCATATGTGCATAAAATGTACTAAATGGTACTAAATTTGGTACAAGTTGGATTTATGTGAACATATACAGCTTGAGTCTTGAAATTGCGAAGAAAAATGACTGTGGGAGTGTAGGTTTGAAGTAGTTAAGGAAATTCATACTTATGGGTACGCAAAGTACTAAATGGTACAAAATTTGGTACAATTTGGGTATATAGAAATAGAAAACTTAAATTTGGAATAAAAATTACAGGATTAAGGTAGTATTAGAATTTCGTACTTATAGATACGAAAAGCTGTAAATGGTACTAACTGTGGTACAATTTGTTTTGTATGAACGAGCAGGGCGAAAATTCTAAAATTTAGAATTAAAATTACTTTTCGAGTGTAGAATTGAGACATGGAGGTAGTTTTGAAAATTCGTATTTATGTGTACAAAATTTGATACAATTTAGATTTGAGTAAACGGTTAGACATGGAAAACTTATATTTGGAATTAAAATTACTGTATGATAACAGGATTGAGGTAGTGTTGGAAATTCGAAGTAATGAGTACGAAAAGTACTAAATGGTACTACATGTAGTACAATTTGGATCTATGCGAACGGATAGGGGTGGGGATCCTCAAATGTATGATCAAACTATATCTACGAAAAGTAATAAGTGGAACTAAATTTGTTACAATTAGGATGTTGGTAAACGGATAAATCTGGAAACCTTAAATGTGGTCTTAAAATTATTATTGGACTGTATGACATAGGTAGTTTTGGACTTATGGGTACGGAAAGTACTAAATTTGGTACAATTTGGACATTGGTGACCGGGTAGAACTGGAATACTGAAAGTCGGAGGGTATAATTAGGATAGTTTTGGAATATGGTTACGAAAAGTACAGAATGGTACCAAAGCTGGTACAATTTGGAGTTTGGTGAACAGATAGAGCTGGAACTCTTAAATTTGGACTTACGATTACTATTTGAAAGCCGGATTGGGGTAGTTTTGAAAATTCGTATTCTCATATGAGTAAAAAATTAATAAATTTGGTACAATTTGGACTTTGGTGGAATTAAGATTACTGTTAGAGTGTAGGATTGATGTAGCTTTAGAAATTCTTACTTATGAGTATGAAAAATGGTATTAAATTTGGAGCAACTTGGATTTGGGTGATCGGATAGCTGGAATTCTGAGATTTGGGATTTTGATTACTGTTGAAGTGTATGATTGAGCTATGGAAATTCAAATTTATGTGTACGAATAGTCATAAATTCACTAAATTTGGAACAATTTGGATTTGGATAACGGAGAGAGCTGGAAACCTAAAATTTGTAATATGGGTCACTGAGGGAGAGTTAAAATAGAGTATCAAAGGATATTTTGGTACTAACTGGTACTAAATTTAGTGAAATTAGAAGTACGATTGATATATGGAGGTTAGGGCGGGCCAAATTTTTAGTCGATTAAATCCAGCACCTAGGATGATTCTATAGACAATTCTAAGTGATTTTGTGAAGGAACCATAAATCTATATCGATTTTCGAGTCTCCCTCTTTTCAAAAAATGAATTCTTCCCTATAACATCGATTTTTTATTAATCGTTATATTATCTTTTTTATGTGCATATGGGGGGTTTTGGGGTCGAGAAATTCATTTCTGATCTTTATTTTTACCTATGACCACCGCCAGAGTGCGTGGAACCTATGGGTATTGGCTAAAATATATAACTGGAATTCTGAACACTTTTGAGTCTGTATATTGGAAAGAAGAAAGAGATTTCGGAATAGAAAACTTGATATTAGAAGCAGGAATAGATTTGGAAATCGGAATTATAGTAAAAGAAATTATAATCACTATTTCCATATAAAATAGTATTTATTTGTTTTATATTCCCATTCCGCATTCCATTATATTCCCATAGCGGGCACTTCGCTAGTATATATAATTTTATGAGTATAGCTTTTTCAGTGCTTTTTCAAGGACAAACAAAATTATGACCTTGAAAAGTTCGGAGGTTATCGTTTGTGTATTTCCATGCATCACCATTGTCTGACGAAATAATTATTCTTGTTTACATTTCTAATATTTTAAATAGAAAGCCCGACGATCAATTGGGTTCTCCCGAAAAAATTCGCAAGGTGTTTCCATATGGCAAATGCTAGAAATGCATACTGAAATGGCATAGAAGTGTCATTAATCAAATATATAACTTGTTGTTGTTGTATGAAACAACAATTATCTAAATACTGAGACAAACAACATTTACTCTTGTTATCAATTGTGCAGTGTTTACTTTTTTTATTTTAATTTCCCAAGAGGCTTATTTACCCAAAAAGTGGAGCCAATGCACTTTTTGAAGGTCAATTGAATAATAACAACAAAATTAATCAAAAAAGCCCAGTGCATGAACAGAATGCAAAGAAAAGTTTAAAAATATAATTATCAAAAACAAATGAATATCTTGTATTGCGAAATAGATGAACGCCGGAGCAGCAGACATAATGATGAATTGCAATATTTTATTGTTTATTTTAAAAAGAGGCAGAGAAAAACAAAAACGGAGGCGAGCAATCTTATCGACAAGAGAGTTGTTGTTTGGGCAAGGGGAAATTATTTAATTTTCGCTAAAAGTCGCTACTAGTTAAGGACCATCAAACACAGGGCACTGAACTTTCAAATGCGATAGCAAATTGTTGATCATACAACATGGCATGACAAAAATATTCGATGAAATTATTCATCTAAATTCAGTAAAAATAAATTAGAATAGGAAAGAGGGAGTAGGAGTAGAAAAGAAAATTCACAAAAAAGTGACAATTTTTTACCTTTTTCACTATCACTTGCAATGTGTATTTGCCCTTCAAGACATTGTCAATTAACGTCTGTTCACCTCCCTTTATTAAACTAAAACATTCTGAAAATAATTAATGAATTACTTTGTAATTACTTTGCTGAGTTGTGAAATTAAGACAAACCCACGTAGAACATTGACCATGAATATAATCGCGATTCAATTTCGTCTTGCATCATCACATTGTTGTCTATTATTAAAAGTCAAACAATTTTCGAGAAATTGAAAAAATATATATATTTTCTTTTTATTTTGTGATTCTCCAAATCTCTGCCCGTTTGACGTTAACAATTTATTTTGTATTAAATAATAGCTTAAAAATATTAAATAATAATTTGATATGATTTACATAAGTACTCACGTTGCAATCTATCATCTGGTAGGGGAAGCTAACTAACAATGTGTATTGGGGTGTATCGAGATACTAGTATTTCCGTAACGACGATAAATGCAAAATGAAACCTACATCAGTAACCATATGATTTTGTCAATGACACGCAATAATGCAAAGCGCCCTATGTAGTCGATAGTCCCACGAATTACTAGGAACATTACCTATACCTGGCCTGCCAGAATATGTATATGCATAATATCTGATGCGAATTTCTTTACCTCCATGACTCATGCATTTAAAAATTCTATTTGTTCCACTCTAATATATAGCATTTCCACATTAAATGAAACCTTTTCCAATTGAAATGAAACCTTTTACAAATAGAATGAAACTTTTTCCAAATTAAATGAAACCTTTATTCTTATCTAAGGAAATATAATATTTGCAGTAATTTTAAACCAATATTTGAAAATTAAATCAAAGAATATTAACAAATGTAGTTGTATGGCTATGTAATTAACATAAATATTCTTTAATTCGGTGTGATTTCATTTAATATCTTTACTACAAAAAACTAAATAAGTAGTAATACAAACTGGGGTATTTCTTGACATTTCAATAAATAAATATTTAAGAACAGGAATTGAATACATGGTCCTAAATGCGAAATACATATTTGACTTAATAAATTGTTGATGATAAGGTAACTGCTTATCTTAATGAACGGGTTCCCTACTTGCAGCTTGTGGGATTTTCAAAACCATGTCCATAACGTAGTTAGAACAATCTTGCGAGTAAACTTTTGAATACTTCGCTCGATTACATCAACAATGTTATGTTCCATTGAAACGTCACACAGCTCAGTTATTGCACATAATTTTATTTTTGAAAATGCATTTTCAATTGGATTTAGCATTGGAGAATAAAGCGGTAAGAATTTAAGGTTGCATCTTTTGGATTCGATCAATTTTTTTATGTAATGTCGCTTGTGTATTTGAGCGTTATTTTCCAACTCTGGATTGATTTTCTCAAAAAAAAATTCTATAAATAATTTAAATCTGTCTGCATTGACACTGGAATTAGAAACGATTGTGTGATGTACAACTCCCGCGTTGTTTATTGCTGCAATTATAGTGACATGACGACCTCTGACCGTAGGCAACACAATGTGTGCTATTGTTCCTTGTCTTGAACGGGCTTGGGTTCTTCGTATGTGAAGATTAAATCCACACTCATCAATGAATATTAATTTTTCTCCTTGTTGGGGTATCCATTTTGTAAAATCTTGAGCATATTTTTGTCTCAAGCCTAATGTTCTGGAGTCATTCTTTCGTTCTATTTCAATAGAGGCCATCTTAAACGTAACTTTTAATTTCCGTAATCCATATTCTATGCAGATTGTGGAAATATTTATATCATTTTCTCTCAACAGTTTAGTTTTTATGGCTTTGAGGGTAATTCCAGGTTGACTTTCTACATAGAACTCGATCAGACTTAAAACTTGTGGTGTCAACAACTTAATTCTATTTCCTCCACGCTTATTTTCCTTCAATGTTCCAAAATTTTGTTTGTATCTTCTTATAAATGCTTTTTCGAAATTTATGTTTATGCAGGTTAAATTTGCAGCCTCGGAAATGGTTCTCCCCTCTTCATAGAATTTAAATAATAACAATTTCATGTCTTTTGTTATTTTGTTATACTGACCCAATTTGTTTCGGGGTCTTGTAGATGTAGATTCGGTAGGTTCTGGAGCATTTCCACTTGCAATACTTGGCGAGGATATTGATTCTTCCTCAGGTTCCCAATTATCAGAGCTTCCCGAGCTAAAATCAGGTTCGCATTTATTTTAAACGTTGCTATTTTTAAATACAGTGAACTCTCGATAATGTGAACATCCAAAACAGTGAACTCTCGACAATGTGAAGTAATTAACAACAAAATTTTGGAACATTGAAGGAAAATAAGCGTGGAGGAAATAGAACTAAGTTGTTGACACCACAAGTTTTAAGTCTGATCGAGTTATATATGGAAAGTCAACCTGGAATTACCCTCAAAGCCATAAAAACTAAACTGTTGAGAGAAAATGAAATAAATATTTCCACAAGCTGCATAGAATATGGATTACGGAAATTAAAAATTACGTTGAAGATGGCCTCTATTGAAATAGAACGAAAGAATGACTTCAGAACATTAGGCTTGAGACAAAAATATGCTTAAGACTTTACAAAATGGATACCCCAACAAGGAGAAAAATTAATATTCACTGATGCGTGTGGATTTAATCTTCACATACGAAGAACCCAAGCCCGTTCAAGACAAGGAACAATAGCACACATTGTGTTGCCTACCGTCAGAGGTCGTAATGTCACTATAATTGCAGCAATAAACAACGCGGGAGTTGTACATCACACAATCGTTTCTAATTCCAGTGTCAATGCAGACAGATTTAAATTATTTATAGAATTTTTTTTTTTTTTTTTGAGAAAATCAATCCAGATTTGGAAAATAACGCTCAAATACACAAGCGACATGACATAAAAAAATTTGATCAAATCCAAAAGATGCAACCTTAAATTCTTACCGCTTTATTCTCCAATGCTAAATCCAATTGAAAATGCATTTTCAAAAATAAAATTATGTGCAATAACTGAGCTGTGTGACGTTTCAGTGGAACATAACATTGTTGATGTAATCGAGCGAAGTATTCAAAAGTTTACTCGCAAGATGGTTCTAACTACTTTATGGACATGGTTTTGAAAATCCCACAAGCTGCAAGTCGGGAACCCGTTCATTAAGATAAGCAGTTACCTTATCATCAACAATTTATTAAGTCAAATATGTATTTCGCATTTAGGACCATGTATTCAATTCCTGTTCTTAAATATTTATTTATTAAATGTCAAGAAATACCCCAGTTTGTATTACTATTTATTTAGTATTTTTGTAGTAAATATATTAAATGAAATCACACCGAATTAAAGAATATTTATGTTAATTACATAGCCATACAACTATATTTGTTAATATTCTTTGATTTAATTTTCAAATATTGGTTTAAAATTACTGCAAATATTATATTTCCTTAGATAAGAATAAAGGTTTCATTTAATTTGGAAAAAGTTTCATTCTATTTGTAAAAGGTTTCATTTCAATTGGAAAAGGTTTCATTCTATTTGTAAAAGGTTTCATTTTAATTGGAAAAGGTTTCATTTAATTTGGAAAAGGTTTCAATTAATTTGGAAAAGGGTTCATTTAATTTGTAAAAGGTTTCATTTAATGTGGAAATGCTATATATCCACATTATTTTGTTGTATTCATCATAAATATACAACAAAATATAATCGACCCCACTTAGCCCCACAAACAAATAAAATCTAATCGTTCAATACAATAATAACAACAATATTAATATTTATAAAAAATACACGAATAAAGTAATAATTTATTTTTAGTGATAATTAGTTCATTAACACTAATAATTCAATTGCAATTCCAATTGGCTGTTTGTTTACTTGGTCTTTCTTCTTTGGAAATCGGTTGTGTCATTAGCCGACCCTTTTTTCTCCACTTATCAATTAGGTGTTACGTGCACATCAAGACCCATTTATACAAGTAAAAGTCAACATTAATGGAACATTTGATTACTTGGTGTTGAGGTGAGAATAGAACTGAAATTTATTTTCTCTTTTTCAAGATTATTGAATAATAAATATAAATTAGAAAAATAGACTATGCGTATGAAGTTATGAAATATCCGTGATTGGTTTTAAATTTCAATACACATACATGTTGTTGTTATATAAAAATAATTGACTGTCTGATCCCTCGAAGATATTTATAATTAAGGATGGCGAAATATTAAACTACAGACTCTCAGGTTGGAAAAGTCAGGCTGAGATACAGTTATATGGAGGTTATATAAAAGGAGGACTGATATTAATAAATTGTTGGTAGGGATAATGGGAATCCCTAATATAAAATTACACCCAATATGCATTTCTTCTCAAAATACAAACATTTGAAAGGTTTCGTTATATTTTTGGTAGGAAGATATACACTGGGAAGCCAAAATAACAAAGTTACAGCCAAGTCGTGTTCATAATTCCCAAAAGAGTGAATAGTACGTGGGTACCGTTATATGTGAGCTTCACTAAAACGTGGACCAATAAATCCCATTTCAATACCAAACAGTAGCAATGTCTGTGAAAAAATTCAAAGCTAAAATCGACATAGATTTGAATTCCGATTGAGAATAAATTTTAATATATTAAAGAGTTATGTGATAAGTTAGTGAGTGACTGACAGACGAAACGGTTGAAGCTAGATGTGTGGGTTGTTGTTGGTATGTATACGTGAGATAAGGCTCGGTTTTCGGAAAGTCGAACTAGAAGGGTACGAAAAGTACTAAAAGGTACTAAATATGGTACCCTTTGTTTTAGGCAAACGGAAAGAGCTAGACTAAATTTGGAATTTGATGGAAAGTTAGAAAGATGTACAAAAGAGTTTTTCGAAATTCGACCTACAAATGTTCGAAAAGTACTAAACTTTACTAAATTTAGTTCTAATTCTATATATAGAAATGTTATACGGAATATAAAAAATGGTGCTGATGTATGGAAATGGTTTTAGAAATTCGTACTTTTTACTAAATGGTACTAAATTTGGTACCATTTAATTCAGCGTGTAGAGATGGAATCATGGAAATAGGAATTAGAATTATTATTGCAGTACAGTATTGAGGTACCTCGTACTTATGTGTACGAAAAGTACTAAATGTTACAAAATTTGGTACATGTTAGATTTAGATGAACAGATAGAGCTGGAGTATGAAATTGAGAATTAAAATTACTGTTGGACTGTAAGATTAAGGTAGATTGTTAAATTCTTAATTATGGAAACAAAAAGTACAAAATTGTACTAAATACTTGATAATTGGTATTGGTGAACGGATAGGGCTGAAAGCCAGAAATTTCGAATTAAAACTGGAAATATGGAGGTATTTTTGAAATTTCGTAACTATGTGTACTAAATGGTACTAAAATTGGTACATGGATAGAATGGAAACTTGAAATTTCAAGTATGATTAAGAAAGTTCAGGAAATTTGCACTAATAGGGTACGAAAAGTACAAAATGGTATTAAATATTTTACAATTTTGATTTGTGTGAACGGATAGAACTGAGATCCTGAAATTCGAAATTAAAATTACAGTTGGAGTGGAGATTGAGTTAGTTTTGCAAATTCGTACATAAGGGTCCGAAAAGTACTAAATGTACAAGAGTTAGAGTGTAGGACGGTTGGGGCTGCAAACCTGAAAATTGCAATGGGGTCTTCTGTAAATATTTCGAGGTGTTCCACAGGTAATGACAAAAGGAGGTTATAAAAAGGAGTAACTAATTAGTACAAAATATTGAACAACAACGACATACGTTTGGCTGTTTTTTTCGGAAATGACCTTCAATTTTATAGAGTTATGTATTACATAATTTTTTGGGGAAATGGTAAATATTCCATCTATACTAATAAAAGAGTAAAGTGATTGACAGTTACTGACTTAACGATTCATCAACGCCTAGACGAAATGGCTGAAGCTAGAATCTTGAAATTTTGGACTGAGGGCCACTCTTGGTCCAAATATGTCAGATAAGGCTGGATTTTTGAAAATTCGTACTAAAAATTCCAACTATAAATATCCGAAAAGTATTAAAATGTACTAAATTTGTTACATTTTCGTAGCATGTGAACGGATAGAGCTAAAAACCAGTGAGCGGAGCAGTATAGTCGGACGGGGCCGACCATACGATACCCTACACAACTTCCATTAAAATCTACCTTTCTGTGGTTCTATATTCTGAGATTGGGCAATATTTCGCGATATTTGCACACTTTTGACTGGCTAGTGGTCAGCAAATGTTACTAATAATCAGTACAACCCCTCTAATTACTTGTCCAGATTCCCTTCACCGTGGGTTGTGTTGTGATGTTCGGCTTTCGACTCGAAAAGTACAAATAATTAAGTTTTCGGTCCACTTTATCCGAAAAATTATTATCTGATCATCACCTAACATTTTAGGCGTTATCCTTGACCATAACTGGAACCTCAAGGAACATTTCAAAGCGATCAGCGCTATATTTCTGCCCTCCAGTGTAGTAATAGGTTACTAAATAATATATAAATACGTAAGCACCTGTAAATATTTAAGTGTAACTCCCGCATCCGAGTACCTACGGCAATATAATTGGTATCAATTTAAAGGTCAACCACTCATCTTGGATATAATATCAACTTCTCGGGTCTTTGTCCTTCAGGGGTAAATATATACGCTATAGAATACACATTTTGTCATTTTTCACACAAAAGTTAGGGTCCATTTGACCCGCTAAATATTTACCGATCTTTATTAAAACAGGTATGTTTATTCTTTGGCCCGATCACCTTCTCCATGCAAAAATTCGCGGTGTTTGGGCCATAATTGCGGCCTCTGGAGCGACCAGAAAAACCGACAAAAATAAAGTTTTTGGTCCATTTCATCTCCTAAATATTAACCGATCTTTTCCAAAAACAATTGGGGTCTTCATTGGCCAGAACCCATCCTACATGCAAAATTTCGTGAAGATTGGTCCATAACTGTGGCCTGTATCGTGTTTACAAATTATAATGGACGGACACACATGTCTGGATCGACTCAGCTAGTCGAGATATGACGATCGGTATACTTAAAGGTGGGTCTAGGACCAATATTTCGCGGCGTTACAAACTTTTGGTGCTGCACAAAGCTATAACACTCTGACAACATAGTTGTGTAGGGTATAAAAATGAAATTTGGTATGCGAATCAAGGTTGAGATGTAGGGTCGAAATAAGGAGTTAGATTTGAAAGCGTGTACTCATGTGTACGAAAAGTACTAAATTGTACTAAATTTGGTACAACTTGAATTTAGAGAAGCGGATGAAGCTGGAATCCTATTGAAAATCTGAGATCTTGAAATTTTGAGATAGGATCACTGTTGGGGTGTTGGATTGGGCTTTGTTTTGGGAATTCATACTAATGTGTTTTAGGTAGTTTTGGAAATAACTACATTTTAGTTGTGGTCAATATTGGTGTGAATATTGATTAGCTTTAGACATGTTTAAATAATTCTCACATAATTTTACGTTTTTATTCTGTTCCCAATAAATACAAATTATCCATAAATAAAATAACTATATAATATATTCTTCATGACATGAAATCTTTCAAAATATCTTCTAATCATCAAACGAACACCAACGACGACAAGTCTCCCATATTCCAATGTTTATTTAATTTCAATTGCATATCGCCGCCTAGTGATTGCAAATATGAGTACAAGGCTGATTTTGAGTCAACTGTCTGCCAAAAATATTGTATTTAATTTCTGTTTGTTTCTTTCTTTAAAAATTCGAAGAGAAATTTGCAACTTTGTTAGAAATTTTATTATTTCGATTGTTTGTTCGAAAGTGTGTACTTGTGTGTGGAGGAGTGGGAGGTGTAGGAGAATGAATGTGCATAAGTAAATATTGACGAAAGTAGAAATGTATACAATGTACTCGTACTATATGTGCATGCATGTGTGTAGAAGATTGATAGGTATGTAGGTAGGTAGGTTGGTTGGTTGTTAGGAAGGCAGGTTAGTAGAGGTGAACACAAGCTTTTAAAGCAAAGTTCAATAACCGCTAACCAAATAATGCACACACAGATATACACACACACCATCTCATTAACAGACAAAAGAACACATTTTGGAAATTTGTAATTTCGGATGTCTTGTCTGGATAAAGTTGTTGGTGTGTGGTGTGAAATAAATGATATACAACAACAATACCAATAATATGAAAAAGAGGGGGAAATGGGAAGCAAACAAGCAATTCTAAGTGAATGCATTCACAATCAATCTAATAAAATTGAAAAAAATGAAAACGAAATTGCGTTCTTATTGGTGTTGGTGTATCATTCAAATTCGAAAATTAAGAACTAACGAAGGTCTCCAACATATACAGGCATTCACGCCAACATATGTCATTACATTGATAAGGCAATCTTCTACATTGATCGACGACATTGCCATCAGAAATATTAGTGCTGTGCTATTGGCCAATTGCCCCTGATCGTTTAGTTATGCCCAACACACATTGCTACGACTTTAGAAGAATACTAAAAAAAATATGTTTGTTAATGGAGCTTTTGTCGGAACAAGGCCCCCGAGAAGACAATAACACAAACGAATAAAATGAATGTAAGAAATACCGGCGTGTGTAACACTTTCTCCATTTCTCAGTCATACCACCATTAAATGGATATAGCGCGAACATGACGGTGCTTCTTCTTCTTGTTATCATTCTTTTGCGATTAGTTCTTCACTTTTGTGTCCGAATTTTAAGAATGACAAATGAACCGGCAGACATTCAAACATATATACCCACAGACATGTGTAGACACACATACATACGATGTGAAGACCGAAACTACTTTCGATGTTACCAAAATTATGTTCTGAATACATCATCGTAAACCCACAAAAGCTGGTAACGGTGAGCTTCGAATAACGCTGAAGAGGAAGAGGAAGAAGAAGAAAAAGAGGAACTGTATAAGAGGGAGAGTGCTTTTGGTGTTCTAAAGACACAAAAAAACATTAGTTGCTTTTTTGTAATTTCATTAACCGGTTCTTGATCAATTAGGGTCACCAGTTTTGGTCCTCACGAGTAATAAAATTATATTTATGTGTGGCTGTGTATATGTAGTATTTGGTATAATTTGCACATCCACACTTTGGGATTATTGCACAAAATTACTTTGTGGATAAAGGAAACTTCCTTTTTAGTGAACTCTCTCTTTTTGGTTCTGAAATAACACATTTTCCAGTTGATTTCTTGATCACAATCACACAGTGGTTTTATAAAATTTTAAACGTATCCAAATATTAGTTAATTAACT